>NW_021850257.1:690266-724295 GCF_003651465.1 Formica exsecta
ATATATGTATATATACGTATGTATGTGTGTTGTGTACAGTAGTTACACGGCGCGACGCGGCTATCGTCGAACGAGCACCTCGCGCCGTCGCATCGCAATCGAGTCCTCATCGGGTGTTTCAACTTTAACACATATACACGCTCTCGTTAGTCGTTTTTAGCCATTTCCTTTCTCCTTTTCCTCCTCTTCTCTCCTCCACGCCTAAAACGTTTTTCACGCACACGCTACCTCGCAATCAGACGTACATCTCGGAACCAGACATCGTCTCCACACGCACACGCTCTCCGTCCAATCGCACCTTCTTTCCTCGTCTCGATCGCTTCCGTAATCGTCATCGGTGTCGATCGCCCAGGCGGCTCCTCTCTCTTCCTCTTTATCTCTCCCACGGTCGTCGATAGCTACCGATAATATATATATATATATACGTGTACAAAGTAATTCCTTGTATTGGGAAAAATCGAACGAAAGAGCGTCCTGAGAATGATGGGAATCGCAGGAGAGGACAGATAAATCTTGTCGACCGTTTGCTGGGGCGATCCGAGAAGAGAGACACAGAGTGGAACAGACTCCAGTTATCAAGGTACGGAAGCCGGACTCTGGACGCCGTCTCGGCGACGGAACCTCGGAGACAACGGTCTCCCGTTCTCCTTCCTGCCCGCCGTTGGACCAGCGGCACCGATGACGAAGGCGGGACCGCGCGCGTCGGGACGCCGATGCTGTCGGCGTCCCATCGCGGCAGCATTGCCGACATTGATGGTTTGATGAGCACGCGCGGCGAGGTATTAGTTGGCCACGAGCAGATGCTGATACTGGCTGGCCGGGTAGGGCGCGACCGAGCTGAGGCCGAAGTTGTTGAGGCCCTCGACCAGGGCGCTCTTATCCTGTTGCTGTTGCGCTGCCGCTGCCGCGCCGGCGTTGGTCGTTGCGGAGCCGATTGGGCCAAGGTTACCGCTGCCGGTGCTCTGGGTACCAGCGGCGCCGGTACCCGTGCCGTTCACGCTGCCGCCGGTGCCGGTGGCGCCGGTGCCGTTCATGCCGCCGCCGTAAAACTGATGGCCGGCGAGCGCGGTCGGGTCGAGATACGACGACGGAAATTTGGCACCGGCGTAGAGATCGGCCGGCAGATAGCCGCCATGGTTCGACGAGTCGAAGATGTTGCGATGGGGGAACTGCGCGTGATACGCCGCCGCCGCCGCTGCTGCGGCCGGGCCGTGTTGGAAGAAGTATGCGCTCGGGTCCGTGTGCTGCTGCGCGGCACCCGCCGCGGCGACTATGCTACCGGGCGATAGACTGCGACTACGCGGCGAACTCTGCGAGACCGGCAGACCCGCTCCACCGGCCGCGGTCACCTGTTGCTGCTGTTGCTGCTGCTGCGGTGGCTGTTGTTGCGGCGGCTGTTGGTGCTGCTGCTGCTGCTGTTGCTGCTGATGGTGGTGGTGATGGTGGATCTGCTGCTGCATCGCTGCGCGCTGCTTTATATAGTTTGAGAACTCGGTGGGCGACATCCTGAAACCGAGCGGTACCGTGTGGTTCATCAGTGTCTGCGCGTGTATACGTATACATTTACGTGTGTATGTCCCAGGGTGATGGATCGTCTCGCGGTCCCGTTAGTACGAGTGGGTTGGCTAAAGTTAATCCTTGCTATTGACAATGTACGATCGTACATTCTATGAATCTCTATAAGCTTCGGATAGGCATGCTTAGTTGCTTTATAATCATAGCGTGATACTGATTAATTTTTTACCTAAGGACGGTCCCACCGTGCAATTTGTATTTTTTTTTGTACCGCGGGAACTGAATAAAGTTAATTTTTACCGAGGATGTAAGAATATACCTGAGACACAATTTCAAGCAGCATTCTATGTGAATATAGATTAGATTATCTAAAAGAGTTTAAGGAGTGTTGAAAACAAACAAGTTTATAAATAACCATTTTATTTTAAATAAATTGCATTGTAAATTATTTAAAATTTTTTATACATTTTGTTGTCAACACTTCTTGAATAGAATAAACTTACTAATTGCATTATCGTGCACGATAAATCTCCACCGCGATAATTACTCTCATATATCACTATGCGAGAAAAGTAATTATTATACAGTTACACACTCTCTCTTTTGTTGCAAAAAACTCGTAATAATCATTATATAATTTGGAAAATGAATGCTTATTTATATATTCGTGATCAATGACGCCAAAAAAATTAGTCATATAAAACATTTTTACCAAACAATTTAAAAGAATAAAAGAATAACTAAATAGACTTAATTTTCATGATGATAGTCAAGTTAATTATCGCCCTGAATATTCGTAAGCTTCGACATGACAATTAAACCTGAGTTCAATTAGTCAATTAGTCATAGAATGAAAAGAATATTGCTCTACTAACCTGTTGGCGCGTTTGCTGCTAGTCTTAAGCTTGGTACTGCCAAACTTGGTCTGGGCAAAGGTGGCGGTGGTGAAGGTAAGCGGGGCGGTGGTACGCGGGATGAAGGCCGGCACGGGGCTGGGCGAGCCCTTAAAGGAGCTGGTAATGGGCGTGGGCGAGGGTGCCGACGAGGAGCCGGACCCGTGACCGTTCTGCTGATTGTTGGACGAGCCGTTGCTAGTGTTACTGCCGAGCGAGCTCGAGAACGGCGAGGTGGATTTGGGGCTGAGGCTGAGACCGCTCAGGGACGTGCTGACGGCCTCGATCGGCCTGAAGCACTGCGCCTCCGGATTGAAGGTCTTAGTGACCTCGCGATCGGCCGAGGTCTCGTCGTGCGGGTCGCCGGTCTCCGAGTACAGGATCTTCACGGCGTTCAACTCGCCGATTCGGTAGCTCACCTCGCCGGGATCGACCCAGACGGCGAGTTCGGCCGGCAGATTCTCCAGGATGTCCTGGATCGGCACGCCGCTCTCCTTGGCGGCGCGCTCCAGCACCGGGTCGACCGGGTCGCCGGTCTTCAGGCACCTGAAAGCCGAGCCCTTGAACGGTTTCTCCGGATACCAGTGGCCCTTGAACTTGTCCTTGAGCGCCTTCTCGAGCTCCTCGCCAAAGATGTTGACCCGTCTGCGCGGCAGTTTGTTGTAGAGATACGATATCACGAAGTTAAGCGCCACCTGCACCTCGATATGCATCTTGGCCTTTGGTGGAAGAATCTTTGGGCTGTTGTCGTCGCTCGCACCGGGATAGCACCGAGGACGTCCACACGATCGGCCGTCTTGCCACCGGCGGGGAATTGTTCCGGAGATGGTGGTGTGTTATATACACGTACGCCCGACTAACGGAGCTGCCGGATGTGGTGACCGTTGATTTTTCACCGCGCGCGGACTATCGTCATGCGAGTCACAGTAGTCGCGAATATCTAGAGATCTGTAATCATATATAAAAAGGAAAATTATGAGAGATCTATCGTAATAAAGATAAATAATGCAATAATAATTGATCGTATTGTGTGCGCGATTTCTTCAAAATATATACATATATACAGAGTCTTCCATATAAGTTTAATATTTTTATTATATAGTAGACATTAACATCTATTTCATCAGATCAAATAAAATTTTTTTAAATGTTCCATTATAAAAAAATATATATATATTAAATTTAATTATAACAGAGTTACCAAGAATCAAGAAACGACAAATGCATTGTGTGTTGACATATTAAAAAACAAGATCTCTTTTCGAAAATTTTGCTAAAGAAAAAGAATACTTATTTTTTAACAAGGAATACACCGGTCTGTTTTTTACATTTACCTATATGAAACACCTTGCATAGAAATTAATTGAACAGATTTTTATGTTCTTCTCTTATCGTTCGATGCAGCAGTTAACTGACAAATTCCTCCTTTCAATTTCCTATTCAATTCCTACATTACGGGGTTAAACACGCTTTCGGGGCATCTATTCTACTCTCCTCTCGGCAAACCTTAATTACGATTCACAAATGAGTGGCGCCAAGTTTGCCGACCGTCGAATGGGAATATTATCGCGCGGGACGGCGCCCATTCTCTCGTATGCATTATCAGAGATCGACAATAGATGGTCGAGTGCGCTCTCTCCCTCTACCTTCCTCCTCCCCTTCTCCCCCACAGCCAAGTTGTATGCAAAGATCTGGATGTTGGTCGTCGCGGCGCGGATTCCACGCGGTGAGAAGAGCGAGATCGCGTCAAAGGAGCTCGCCGAGCTCCTTTGACGCGATCTGCTGGAGAAGGATTCGACGGCGTTTATCGGTTCCTTTCACGAGCGAGGTTCGCGCGCATTGAAACGGAACGCGGCTTCCGGTTGCCTCGCGCCGTTTCTCGGCCTCGTGCGCTCAAGGAACCGGAACAGAGAGGCAAGCCGAACGTTCCTCGTCGTTGCCCCTTGAGACGCCTCTGAGATAATGCTACCTCGAGGACTCGCGCGAGTATCGACGAAATATTATAGACAAAATTCAATAAAAATATTAGATAACCCAATTACCATCTTTTTATAATTGAAAGTGTTTATTTAAGTAATAAAATTTAAATAATAAATAATATGTAAAATATTTTATTCATTATGACTAATCGACTGATGCTCAGTCGATCTCAATTGCTCTGGCAATTGGTTCCTTTCACGATTTAGAGAATTTTAGATCTATGCCGGTACTATTATTTACGAAGCAAGTCGTATCTATACGCGTCATTTTCTCCTCTTTGGCAAGCCTAAGCAAGTTCTCACAACTTTTACATTCCATTGCACTCTTTTTTACGGTTGTTTACGCGCGCCACATGTAAATTATGCAACGCGTGACGCACACATCGCTCGTATAACAGTGCTTTTACGTCTCCGCAGACACGGATTCTCTAACGCAAACGAGTCGAGAGATAATAAAAGGGGGACTTTGTGCCCTTTTAGATGCATCCTGAGAGTAGTGGGCGCTGCCGCAATCGCGAAAGTTGCTTCTCTCGCCGAATGGCACCGAGAGCGAAAGGTGCTTCTGTTCTCCTTCTTTCGCCCTTCTTCGATGCCCCTCCTCCTTCTTTTCTCTTTTCTCGCAATAGAGATTCTTGGGCGTCTACCAAGGGCTTCTTCTCTGCTACTGCCGGGGTATATCCGGCGCGACCCGAGCCGAGAGTCTCGGAACTCGATTCCGCCTTTTCTGGCTTCTCTCCTTCGACCCCGCAATGTCGCTCGATCCGAGAAGAAGAGAGAGAGAGAGAGAGAGAAGAGGAGGCAATGGAAGGAGACGAGAACCGCAAAAGAGTTTCTACGACTTTCGGGCCGGTGACCCTCTTGAAGACGCGAGGCGACTTCGCTTTTTACCGAGTCCTTCCGTTTCTCTCTTACGCGGATTTTATTTCTCAAAGCTGGCATAGGGTACATCCTATCTGTAATAAAAAGAGGGATGTACGCGCAGCATGCCGCACACGATTACGTTATTGTGTCTGGAAAATTTCAACGACGATCTTTTATGCCTTATCGCCTAACGACAGTGCGTATCTTGAAATTATCTCATTCGTTTGGAAAAAATTAATTTACGATCTTCGGCGCAATTTTTGCACCTTCGCTGAAAAAAATCGCAAAATATTATTCGTACGCGCGCGTACTTAAAAAATATTTTAAAATATCCAAGCGCACATACAATTATTTAATGGAAAAAAAATATCACGCATCTTTAGGGAATTGAGGAGCGACTCGCTCTCTCGTCGCGCGCGCAACGAATGGAATATATCGCGATAAAATATTTCCACGGAGGCGGACACGCGATTTTCTCCGACTTTCCTCTCGAGAAGAGCGCGTCCCGCTTCTCGGCTTTATCCGCCCGCGCATCTAATGCACACCCGCTTTTTCCGGCCGCTCTACTCGACTCCGCGGTGGGCTCGCGAGGGATATGTAGGTTAAAGCTAGCGGCGGTCTCTCCACTTCCAACGAGACCGGGGGTTGCTTGTGTAGGTGTAGGTATTGATCCCGCGGCAACACGGGGCTGCCGGAAGGTTCTCGAGTTAAAAATACACGGCCTTGCGGCTCCGCGTGCTCGCCAAGTGCCGTAATTTCCGCCACCTTGATTTCCCTGCGATATTTCTCGTGACCCGCGAGATTCCTCGGTTTATCCGGACTTGATCGGATTTGACAGAAAAATCATTGCGTCGCTCTACTATCTTCCTCCCGACTACTCCTCTCTTTCTCTCGATCGTCTATCCATAACTATGGATGAATAACAAGTTAGACGTAAAACTTATGCAGCATCAATTCAACTAATCACGCATCTGCGGGTGATCATTATTTAACAAACACCATGTATTTGTGATTCAAACACTTGAGGGAATTCATCCCGGAATGCTCAATAAATAACGCGCTTTCTCTCTCCCTCTCTCTCTCTCTCTCGCGCGCGCAACGAATGGAATATATCGCGATAAAATATTTCCACGGAGGCGGACACGCGATTTTCTCCGACTTTCCTCTCGAGAAGAGCGTCTCGCTCTTCTCGGCTTTATCCGCCCGCGCATCTAATGCACACCCGCTTTTTCCGGCCGCTCTACTCGACTCCGCGGTGGGCTCGCGAGGGATATGTAGGTTAAAGCTAGCGGCGGTCTCTCCACTTCCAACGAGACCGGGGGTTGCTTGTGTAGGTGTAGGTATTGATCCCGCGGCAACACGGGGCTGCCGGAAGGTTCTCGAGTTAAAAATACACGGCCTTGCGGCTCCGCGTGCTCGCCAAGTGCCGTAATTTCCGCCACCTTGATTTCCCTGCGATATTTCTCGTGACCCGCGAGATTCCTCGGTTTATCCGGACTTGATCGGATTTGACAGAAAAATCATTGCGTCGCTCTACTATCTTCCTCCCGACTACTCCTCTCTTTCTCTCGATCGTCTATCCATAACTATGGATGAATAACAAGTTAGACGTAAAACTTATGCAGCATCAATTCAACTAATCACGCATCTGCGGGTGATCATTATTTAACAAACACCATGTATTTGTGATTCAAACACTTGAGGGAATTCATCCCGGAATGCTCAATAAATAACGCGCTTTCTCTCTCCCTCTCTCTCTCTCTCTACTATCGATCTAAGTAAATTATATTTTAAATGAAAAATAACGCTCTTCTTCTGAAACATAAATGCAATTTTACAAGTCTTCACCAGTGTTTTGCTACCGATCGCTGAAACAGTCACGTTAACTTTGTTATCGCCCGCTAATTATCCACGAGTAGGAGAGATCGATTCGCGGCGGCAGGTGTCAAAGTGTCAAAGGGATTTTTTTTTTCCCTCAATCTCTCCTCCTCTCATAGAGATGCGAGATCGAGCCCGGGTTGCCGGCGCGCTTTGTATTTACGCCGGACTGAATGGAGGTCGCGCGAAGAGACAGAAGAGGTGCACTGGTATGTGGGCCGGTGATATAAAGCGTCCTTCGGCGAATCAAGTCAATGGAGCGCGGGGGCTTTCCTCCCTCCCTCCCCGCGCGTACGGGGCTGATATTCTCCACGTGGAGAGGAATTGTGTGCGAGAAGCGACAGCGCGGCGCGTCCTTGTCGCGACGCGACGTCGTGGCGATAGACGCGGGGAAAGAGAGAAGTGGCGTATCCGGCTAATTAACCCCCTCCCTCCCCCTACCCCTTCTATCCCCGGGCACTCGCTCGCGTTACTCGCTTCGTCGAGTCATCGTGCGCGCGCGAGATGCCTCGACAGCTTGATCGCGCCAGATCAATGCACTCGACGAGAGTACCTACTACGACGTGACGTATCGTGATCACGTAGCTAACGCGAACAAGGTGATTCCCGATGCCGTCGTTAAGTCGTCTCTTAAGACGCGGACGAAAGAAGAGCAGTAGCTCACAGATTAAATAAAAGTGCAATCGGATGGGACACGGCTTAATGATTAAAGAAATTTAATGCCTCGTAAAGAGATAAACACATATACACGCATATATATTTGCATAGATTAAAAAATGCTCTCTTTCCAAAATTATTGCCGAAAATATTAAGTATCTACAAAGTATATATATGTATGTATATATGTTGTAATTGAAATTGTTGAGAAGAGATAATAAAGAAATTCTATCGCATCTTTTTTTAATAAAAAAGAATTTATAACCTTTTTATAGTTTTCTTATTTATATAGGAAAATTAAGCTTCTATTTTGTACTTCAAATAAACAATTTCCTATTTAAATATTTAACAAAGAAACTTTTGACAAAACTAAAGATTAAATACTTTTAAATGGGAGTGATTTAACTGTATTTAAAGTATCAAAATAAATGTTAGATTGAAAATTGAGATTAAAAGTAGAAGAAAAATTTGAGGTCACGAAAAACGATACAATATTCCAAAATATGGAATTGGAATTTTTTTTAAATCAAGAATCGTGCTTTTTCCAACTTACTTTCTCTCATTAAATTCGGGACTAATAATTTAAAAGATAATCGAGAATAATCCATTGATATTTACAATATTTAAGCAATATCTTCCATTAAATAATGCCCGCTAATTCTTACAATGTCTCGGCCTTGCATATGTAAATTATTCTAGACGCGAATTGGTAGAACTACTTATGACAGTCATAATAATTTTCCAAGTTACCGTGATTTCCAACACTCGAGTTAATTATCGCAACTAATTTGGAACAATTCTCTTGATTCGGGATTCAGCGGAGCGCATTAAATCCGTCAAAGCGCGCGCGCGCGCGCGCCCTCCCAGCTCAGCGTATACACCCACTTAATCGATCCCCGAAGAAACAGCGGAGAACTGATTTAATTACGCCGGTCGTGCAAATTGGGTCAAGACGGCGCGCCCCGACGTGCTTCGTATCGAATAAAGGCGTCGTCGACGAAGCTCTAAACCCAAAGTCACCCAAGAGGTGTTCTGGAAAGTGCCACGAGAGTGCCGGCGAATAATCGATTCTAGTTTCAAACCTGTTTGAGGATTATCTGATCGTTCCGCGAGGATTACTTCGCTCCAGAACGCGGGAGGAATCGCGTTTGCGTAACCGTAATGTCCGTCGGTTATACAATGAGTCGTCCTCGGCCGAGTCACGTGCGCGCATCCATCTATTTCTGAAAGCCGGTGTTTTATAAGCCGGACGCGAAGAAACGCACTGTATTGATGCCGTAATGATCGGTGGAATCCCGGCGATGGAACTTTCATAACTATTATATTTGACAGATCGATGGAATAACCGTGTGATGTTCGTGGCAATGCTCTTAATTGAAAATTTCAAAACAAACGGCGTACATATGTATACTCTCTTAAACTAAATCGGTGAAAATGTCACTGATTAAAGCAGTGACAAAATGTTATTGATTAAAGCACTGACAAGATTTCACCGAAGATCGATGAATATTTCATTGATCCTCAGTGAAAATATGCATACGTTGCTCCTTCGTCTTATCTTTCATTGAATATAGTAATAAGATTTATAACTAGTATTCTAATTCAGAATTATATGTGCATTGTACTCTTTTACTCTTAAAATGTGATAAATTCACACAAGATGAACAAAATTCATGATAAAATTCAGATATATATTTTTTTAACTAAGTATATATAAGATACATTTTTTAAATATCACTGATTAAAACATCCATTACCACTAACTGATTCTTCCCAGTGAGATTTTACTATTTGCAGAAGATATTTGTAACTGAAACCACTGCTATCAGTGATAATATACTGATTCCATTTAATAGAGTAATGCGGGTTTCACAATTGATCCCCAAAGATAGACAAAATAATAAAGGGTTCCATTCTGCTCCAAGACTCTTCTTACGAGCATCGTGAAACGTATCAAGATGATCGTTACTTTGTGCCTTTGTCAGGTCTTTTATGTACGAGAAAAAAAAGAATTGATCGCGTGAAATCGTGAAACCTTGAGGATGCGAATCCTCACGCGCGTTTAAATCCCGACCATTCTCGGACACGTGACCGGCCGCTCGCGTGACGCTTCGCCTGATCTCGTTCTCCATGTAAACGAGTGACAGATTTCGCGCCGCATTGATCGACAATTGCGATAAAATCCCAATGGCGTATTTAAGAATTGAAACCTAAGCGCGATACACGAACAAACGATCGGACGAGATTCTCGTTTCCCAGATTGCCGTTGGGCAAATTATCATGTCGCATTATAAATAAGACACTTTGCGAAAAATGTTTGCGGAGCATTTTTCTCATTTAACGCTTATCGTGGATAGCTTTACTTATCGAGAGGAACGCATTCACATCATCCATTATGGATCGACCTACTCCACTGGAGGCGATTCTTATTGAACTTTATTGTGTAGGTTATAATAAATCCTCCCTCTCCTCCTCATTCTCTCGCCCTATCTCTCTCTCTCGGATACTCCCCGTTGCCTTCCTTTCCTTTCCCTCCTCTCTCCTTCCCTATCTTCTCGCTCGTCGCTCTTTCTCGAGCGCGGTGCCAGGCGGACCGACAGATCAATACGACACAGTCTCTGCGGACACGGGCGCTGCTGCTCCAGATAACAAGGCGAGAACGCGGACCTGCCCTATAAGCCTCCATTTAAATAGCGCCCCAAATACGTAGGTCGGTAGGTAGGTAGGTAGGTAGGTAGGTAGGTATAGGGGCGCTCCTCCTACGGAAAAGATGCCGAGCACTCTCCGAAGGGTCACCCCCATCGAATACCCGGACCTGGGCCAAAGTGGCATTACGTCACACATTTTTTGGCTCGCCGCCATTGCGATTCTATCTTTCGCGAAATTTTGTTTATTTAATCGTAAATAAAATGCGACGCATTAATTTTTATTCGCATATTTCAAATTTGTGGTAATATTTATTTCACGGAAGGCATTGAAGGAACGTCTGTATTTCTAACAGTAACTCATAAAGTTTATTATATATCTTCTTTTTAATATATGCGTATAACGGCGGGAATACCGTTAATTTAGGTTTGGAAAATTGTAGCTTTCAGAATAAACGATTCGTTCACAATCGTTTATTTCTACAAGGTACAAGATTCAATTAAACGCCGCGCTATCATCGTGAAGCAATTTAAAATAAAATGCACTTTGATTGCACGCGTGAGCGCGCGAACTTTATGAATCGGTCCGAATGGAAAATAGATTTTATTATGCTCTTACCACTCTCTCCACTCCGTGTCTCTCTCTTTTCTCTGCAAGTTGCGTCCGATATTACGGCACGAAACCGAAATGGCAACGTGTCACCGTATCGTTGATTGACCTAATTATATATAAACTGATGCTCGCGACGCAACCATATCGATTTATCGTTTATCTTGCGAGCGAGAATAAAAATTAAAAATTTCATCGAAAAAGCACAAAGGTTCGTCGAGCAATATATTCTTAAACGTTTTTGTATTCGACCGAGATAACTTACCGTAAGTGGCCTCAATGTTTCGCTATATTTGATTTACTATTCCGATCAGAACCAAGTAATGATAAGATACTATAGGAAATTCCGAATTCCAAGGCTCCAAACATTGGAAGGTTTGAGATGAAACGCGAAATATCGCCACGTGATTATATGAAATATTTTTTCATCCGACTGTGGATATAATAAACTGCCCGAAAAAAAATGAATCGAGATGAATTCGCAATCGATGACTCGAGATCGATAGTAATAGAAGGAACGAAGATATTCGCGACGATGTAGTAAGACGGATGTGAAAGGACCGTGAGACGCTCGCTTTTTCATCTCCGTCGAGGAGAATGAAACGACGATCTCTACGGATTTCCACCGTTCGATTGCGAACGTACGAGCGAAGGAAATTAATTTCAGCGAGCAAGAGAGTGCGTTCGAGAGCGGCGTTTGTACAATGAAAATTTACGACAAACGATGCGACGCATGCGGAAGTGAAGGCGCGCCCGATAATTTCGTCGTCTGCGGAGAAACGGAAGGGAGCTCTTAATGGTCGAAGAAGAATAAGAAGTCAGAAGAGACAGAGAGAGAGAGAGAGAGAGGAATAGAGAGATAGAGAGCTAAGAAACCCATTATCCGCGAAAATACGGCCGGTTGTCATCCTCAGAGCTCGCTCTTGGACGAACGAAGAGATTTTCGCCGCATTATTTCCTATATATTTTCTCTCCTCCGTCGTGGCGCCTCTTAAGAGAGTAACTGCATCGCCCGTTTAGGGATTTTATGACCAATTTGTTCAACGACCGCGGCCCTAAATTCCCCGCTAAAGTTCGCGTATTTGTTATCTCGCGTTATACAACGAGTAATTCCAAGTATCTTCTCCTATAGTGTGTCTCGTAGATAATCCACGTGTGCGGCCTGTCGTTTATTCTGCGATAAATCGAATCTCGGAGCAAAATATCGCGCGATCGATTGCCGATCATTGAGCCTGCAACACGTAATACGTTTTTACCGGTTTTTCTTTCCGTTTTTTGTATCCGCCGCGCAAGATTACAACGTATCGCTGATCGTATCGTCATTTTTTTTTTTACCACCGTTAGATAGACACTCGAAGAAGGAGGGGAAGGATTTATCGTACGTGCCTGGAGAATGGGAACTTGGGAAATGCCAGTGAAATACTGCAAGAGGCTGCAAAAAGATTGTCTGTCGCCGTCCGCGTTTCGCGAGTGGATAACGCTAAATGTATAATCGATCGTTATTTAACGCGAGGAAAAAAACATCAAAGAATGTGTTGAATAAAAAATTATAATTAACGCGTGCGAGTCATGCAGTTTAACAAAAAAAAAATCTTGCATAAAGATTTACACAATTATATTTTATCGATTAACGCCGACAAGTGCCTATTATGAATATATTATACTTTAATTACGCGGAAAAAAAGAAATGACCGTCTCGTTATTACATTACGAGAAATCAAAGTATTAGAAACTTGAATATATAATAATCCCATTATCTATCTCTTTTTTCACGGCGGTTTATCCTGGAATTCCCGTTTCTCTCGAAGGAAATAATTACTTCATCGCTTCAATGATAGCCATCAACCGCGTAATCCTATCGGTATATAAAAAAAACAGTAGGTAAATCCCTCATAATAACATAATATACGCAGGTCATAATATACAGATATTCTTCCAAGAACGAGTACTTCTTTCAAGCATTTTTTATAATTATAAACGGCTATTTAATAAAAGCATGTTTTTTTATCTAGATGATTAAAGAGCCGGATTTACGGCGTGACTCATTGGATATTAGAACGCTGGAAATGTTTAAAGGGCTATCCAGTACCTTTTCAAATCCAAGAGAGATAATCAAATATCCTATTTCTGGGAAATTTAAACTTCCATTCAGCCACATCAAGAATATTAACCGGTATATATTTTTAAAAGACATTCCATCTCTGAGACGATGTTTAGTCTCCACTGTATAAAGATACACGTTTATATTAGTAACAAAGATAAGTTGTCAAAGATGAGAAATCTCATTTCGAGGGGAAGATCATTACGAAACAAGTACTTTTCGCGCGAGATCTGAATGTCAATAGAGAGCCGCTGTTTTACCTCAATGATCGCGGGAAACAATGGGGAGAAACCCGCGATTATCGGTTGCACACGGAGATACATGCAATTGTTCACGCGACACTAAAAGCGCGAAAACATGTATCCCTCTCTCTCTTTCTCGTCTGGTTATTCTTTCTATCTCGATGCGCTACAATAGATGTCGATAGGATTTCCTCGAACAGGTTCGACACGGATGAATGAAGAGTTTCTCTCGCTGATGGTCGTTTATACGGACTACCTTTCCTCCGATTCTTTATGCAAATTAATCTTTTTTAATATTTCCAGGTATTTTTATACTTTCACCGCTATTGTGATCATCGACAATGATAATCAATATTTTTAATGGCTGACGAAAACCGCAGCTGAAGAATATTGTGCTTTCAAATATTCGTGTAATTATTAATTAGCAACGCGCGCTGCGATAGTCAAATATTGCGAGAGTCAAATATAACAACGATTTAGGAATTAATCACGCAAATAACTGTTTATGGTAAGTATCTAATTTCACATAGAGCCATATTGAAATAGCCATAGTGGCTATTTCAATTGCATTAATAAATTAATTCAATTTTTAATACGGTCAATTTTTCTCATATAATATATAAAGCACATTATTTACTAATTTATTGTCTTCGATAATTGTTTTTTCATCGTTTCTGTAATTATTTTATACAAATCTCTCTTTCTCTAATTTTTATATCTTCTTTTTCTTCCATCTTCTTTTTCCTTTTGTCATATTTACATATGCGATTGAAATAAAGGATTGTTTTCCGATTAACGAAAATAACCATAATTCCACACACAAAATTCGTATAAATTACATTGTGAGATGAAATATCACCTTTGTTATCGCAGACAGATAGAATGTATTTTTTAAATATGAAAGGTACACAAAGAGGGGCCTCTCCTCTCGGATATGTAAATTATATCCGTTCGCGATGTCCACTGCAGAATGTAATTGTGATATTATATCCGGCTCACTTGGCTGCCTTCATTGTCGAATACATAATTAATGTATTCAGATATTCTCATTATCGACTAATTTACTTTAACAGGGAGACATTATGGAAAACGAGAATCCCTCGATGACGTCACTCTCGAGATTAACCGTCCCGTCTGTTCGTTATAAATATTATGATTTACGATTGCGACGATCTTGTTTAGTTTAATTACTGTTTTACTTTTAGTAAATAAAATAATCTAAATAATTCATAATTGAATTTCGGATATTAGGGACAGTTCTCAAAATGCTTTATCATCTCTTGGAGAGACATTACTAGATCTAATAAGGAAATAAATAGACACAATTTGCCCTTATATTGCAACGTAAATAACAAAATTATAAGCAATGATTCATATCTAGGGTCTAACTACAGATATAAAATCGTTTTAATACATTTAAATAATTATTTATGAACAACTATAGGCCTCATTATTATATTATTTATGACATACACAATCGAGGGATAAATATAGGAAGAATAAAATAAAAATAGGAGCAGAAATATTTTGACAAACACGAGTGAAATGCAAAATGTAAGAGATATTTTAGATAAAAAAGTGGCATTTGTGATTTTTATGACATATTATTTAAATTATCTATTTTAAAGCTAGAAGTTAAAATATTGTTCATTTTAATTGTACACATATTTGAAATATATTTTTTTAAAAACTTTAAAGGCTGTTCAACGAAAAGCGACGCCGTTTTCGCGGAGTCGTGAATGTTGGTGCAGTTTCCATCGCGAAAACCGGAAGGAAGAAACGCGAAAGGGCGAGGTAGTGATCGATCGTCGGTGGCCGCCCTCAGAAAGGAATGGAGAGAGGTGTTCCTTATAGGAAAAGAGAGGCGAGTAGCCATGAGGGAAAGGGAAAAGGAGTTCGACGATATCTCACTGATATCCGACCGCGTTTCACGATCAGGATTTGCAACGCGAAAGTCACCGATTGTCATTGGGCTGGATTACCTTCGAGAAGAATCTAAATTCGCTCGAGATTGGAGAATAAATACAGAGTTCTTAAAGTTTCTTGTCGAGAGAGCAGAGAATATAATTTTGATTAATTAAAATATTTCACGATCAATATAAATATAAAACTCCTTAAAACTCTTGTCGATTCACTTTTAGCACAATATATATAAGAGTAAATATACATTTAATTAACTGCTTCCACAAGGTTAAATGCACGAAAGGTTCGTTATATTTATTAAATAAAATCAAAATAAAACTGTCGTTAATGGCTTCAAAATACATTCTTTTATCATGTAAAAAAAGAACTTTCCAATTTTCTTTTCAAATAAAATCTTAGATTTTTAGCTTTTTAAGGAATACAAATTTTAATAGAAAAACCGGATATCTAACATTTACGCAATATTGACGCTGAAAAGAATCAGTGTGCCATAAAACTGATTCTTCCTTGAAAATATTCTTCAAGAGAATGCAGGATTCTCAATCCTATGAAGAAATATGGAACAAGCGCGAATGAGAAACTACGAGGAAGCGGATCTGGAAATCGCCGATATTTCAACCGATAGCGCCGGATCAAGATTTGCGATGGACACGAGCCAACCATCTCAGGATAGGTTGCACTAACTCGGATCACCTCCGTAGAAACATCATGAAAACTTCGTAAGAAAACTTTGTCGAAATTACGTAATAATCATGATCTTTATATTGTATCTTCAACCATCTCGAAAGATAACTGCAATCTTATCTTCCAAAAAATTACCTATGTAAAATTAACGCCAAGATACGCATGTTCGAAGAAATGCATGGTCTGAAAATTTTATTTCGTCTGTCTCTAATCGCGCGAGAAGAAGCGATATAACGGAGGTGGAAAAATAGAAAAAAAAAAAAAAACACCTTCAAGACATAGACCGATCGATACTTCTTCCAGTGCAACGCGAACCCGCCACCGAGAGGTATCGCGATTCGAATGCCTTCGTGTAAGAGAACATCGCGTTGAAATTCCGCGCGGCTGGATCGGCGCCGCACATTATGTAATAAAATGCACCGCGAAAAGCTCGTCGCTCATTCGCGAGTTGCATAATATATTCGCGATTACACGAGAAGCTTATTTCTTTTTTCCAGAAAATATCTCACGCGTAAGTAATCTAGCTTCCTTTCCTATCTTTTTTTAGCGTTCTCATTCGAGCGTTTTTTTTTTTCCGCGCGCGCGATTCAAGTATTTCGCTGTTTTCGTGCTCGAAAAATCGACGAACGTCGAGAAACAAGTGTATATCGGTGTCGCCGCGAATAAACATAGAGAAATCAAATTTCTCCGCGATTTTAATCCGAATGGCCTATTAATATTGGTTTGCGAAACGTTCTATTCGAGGGAAATCTGCGATCGCGATTTCCCGTCTCGCGGCGAGATCTTTATAAGCTGTAATCGGCGCGCAGCATATTTTCAAGCCAAGGTTAAAGTCGGTCTCGCCTGGCACTTAGTCTGAAGAATTTCTGTTATTTCCTACAACGATATATACCCGGCGCGTATATAACCCGGAAGGGTATCGATTCGGAGGAGAGGCGGTCCTTTTGAAACGCTCGATAGAGCGAGACCGTAATCCCGCAGCCGCGGAAACTACAACTTTACTCGTTCCGTGCGCCGTTACTTGTTTTATTCGAGAGCGTTTTACCGTGACACGTACGAGTTTTCCGTATGAGAAAAGGTAAAGGCGCGCGCACGGGGAACGCTAAAACGCGGAAAAGTGTTGGTAAACAACGGTAATAATGATGATGGTGCGCGACAAGAACGTGACCCGACTACCTCGTCCTGGAAAAGTACGCTCTTTCATTTTCCTCCGTATTTTTCTCCAGTGAATGAAAATTTTGCAATGAGAGGTAAATATTTTTTTGGTAAATTCCTAAATTTTCTTTTCAGATATCTTTCTCTTTTGTGAGCTAAAATTGACTATTTAAAGCAAAGACGTCTTGATCTTTATCGCTAAAACGATGTCATTAAAAAGTAGTAAATTTGTAATTAATTATATGTATAAATATTATTTATATTNNNCTCTCAATAATTCATTATAAAATTATAAATTATATATATAATTATAATCATAAATTATATAAACTCTTTACGCTAGCACTGATTTTTTTATTTTTAAATGTCTTGTTAAATATGCAAACAGCATATTTATGTACGATGCAAAAATAGAGAGATATTCTCGTTCGCGGATCACTTCCTTATTCGTCCAGCTGCGATGTGAACCTTGCGTCCTCAAGACCTGTTTACGTAAGTGTGAATAAGACGTGCCGCATTCTAACGATGATCTATTTACGTCCACTGCTCCCCGAGATCCCGGCCCGCGGCCGGTCCGTACGCGCCTAATTTTATATTCGGAGCAAAAACTCGGCCACCATTGCCAAGTGGAGCTCCGTCACAATCGATCTCTCACCCCGTGACCTTTCGTCGCATCTCAAAGAAGAGGAAAATATTTACGAGAATAAAAATCCCGTGCGCGCTCCAAGAATGGTACCATATAACGATACGAGACCACCCGAAATAAGGTGCCTCGTAAGGACGAGAGCTCGGGAAAATAATCGGCGGTTTAATCGGAGGGAGACCGGAGGACAGAACACGATTCTACGCGTTGTTTCGACTTAATCCTCTTTCCCGCCGTAATAGGATTACAACGGGGAGAGAAAGAGCGAGGTCGCGAATGAATTTCGCTGACCGCGTGGAAAGTTCTTACGCGCTTTCAAGGACAGTCTTTGCCGCGGCAAAAAGCTTCGGAATGGACCGAGTCGTTCGAAAAAATTCCTCCTCCCCCCCCCTTGCCGAGAGATAATCGCGCACTCGGGTCCACATTCCAGATTTATAACGACGAACGTGCCCACCCTCCCTCCCCCTCTCCCGTAAGTCGCGACGTCGGAATTATTGCGCGAGATAAGATTTACGGATCCTATAAAACTGGAGTATAGGATATATTATTGCCGTTGTCTTTGCTTTCCGCGCGCGCGCGCGCGCATGACATGAACGTGTTTTTGCCCGAGTAAAAACGAATTTAGAACGAACATTAATCGCCGACGAATGAGTAATACTCTGAAAATACGCTTCGGGTATAATTAAAATGCCCGGGTTTATCGACCACCGATTGTCGAACGTGTGTTCCTTCTTTACAGATACATCTCTCGATTATTGCACAGAGTTATTACAATTGCTGCACAACAATTTGCTCTCGAAACGCGAGCGTTAGATTCGTAAAAAAAGTAACGTCTTATAAGTTAGCGGAACAAAATGAGCAGAATCAATTCTAATTAATATTTTTATTTGTTGCTCAAAGTATCGCTACGATTTTTTAGCGATATTTCGAAGCAGGCGGATTCGATAATTTCGGTAATTCCAGAAAGATATACCGCGTTATTTCATGGATGTAGCTTTAATTAACTGTTCCCCGACGTAGGCTGTAATTATCGTACGTTTGCGAGCGGGGACAATTCTTTTCCCGTTCAATATTCCGATATTCTGATAATACGGTACGTCGAAGCGTAAAACTCGAGACGATCGATATACGTATATATGGAAAACGTTACCGTTTCGAAAGATGCTATCTTGAATAAAACCACGAGAGAAAGGTTATCTCTCGAGCGGAAAATAAAAGATTCCTGGCACCGTTATGAAATGCTTCGCGTCAAATTGGAAGGTGTTCCCGTTAAGAATATATATACATTTTTTTCTACATCTTCCCATGTTTCAAATCAATCTTTTCTTTCTCTCGGTTCGTGATATGTATTGTACGAATTAAAAATAAATATACATATATGACGACGTCAAGCCAAAATTGACGAAAAACAAGTCACGATCGCGTTGATATAGACGTTCCTTATCTCCTCGACAAGAAACGATAATGAGAGCTCGATTGTCGTTCGAGTCGCTCAATCTGTAGTCTTGAAATTCTTTTCGCAATGTAAAATTATCAACTTTAAAGCTCAGATTTTTAAATCTCGAGGTATCTTTCTCTCTCTCTCTCTCTCTATCGTCTATATAATTTTTGCGGCCCCGCAATCTTTTCTTATCACCATCCCGCGCCGCGATGACAACTCTTCGACGCTTACCGATTAAGAACGAGGTCAGTGAAAAGTGCGTACGGGCGTTCGAGAGATTAATCTTTTCGATTTCCATCGGCATTGACCCTGCTTGCTCGTCGATCCATCATCGTATACACGCGAGCCGAACGTTAAACGGCAGAATCGACCGTTGCCGAGGAAAAATAACGAGGGATCATCCCCGGATCTCTCATAAATCGATTTCACCGTTGGCGAATAATTACGTGACTCGAGGATCTAATGGCGGGGATTCGGCGCCGTTTATCTTCGTTATACAACAAACGAGTCGGAAAAAATCCCGACGGAGATGATTCCGACTTGGCGATGGAGAATCACGAGTGCGCGATCGATTGCTCGTCGCGGAAGTTATCGGCGAGCCGATAAAGGCCGGTTCAACGGTCGCTCATCGTTCGAGAATCGCGCCTCCGGCGCTTCCTGTCGCGGGTTGGCAACAATGAAAGTGCTCGATTACACGCTCGTTATATAATTAAGATTGTTACGTGTGCGCCGGCGGGAGCGAGCAAGAGCCGCGTCACCTTGCAGCTGGATGCTGCAAGTGGATGCGTATCATTAGATTTCGGTGTATCCCTGGTACGGTTTTTTGATTTATAGATACGGAATTTCGAGCGCGTTCAACGATAACAACAAGCAAGCAAAGATATGTAAATAAAGATATAAGATAAATGTATAATTTAAAATTATATATATATATAGATAAAGAGAAAAGAAGAAACAAATTAATTAAGATAATTGTTAAATTTATAGTCTACATTAGATGTTTAAATTCGACTTTTATCAGTTTCATTTCATAAGTATACATTAATTAATCCAAAATTAATTTATTTACAAAACAAGCGTCATATATCTAACTATTACTTATCTACGTATTTCGCTTATTCGAAATTAAACAGAATAAAACATAAAATAAAATAATTGATAAAAAGACAGAATAATTAAAAAAAAAAATAAAATAATTCGATTTCTCCTTTTTCACGAATTCGAAATTTCCATATTTGCCGTGATTTGAAAAACGAGTGAGAATCTCGCACCAGGTCTTTGTCTTCGTAAATTTCGAAATCGCACGTACAAGGTGAAAATTATTCTTCTTCGAGCGGAAAGTTTTTATCGCGACACTTTATGCGCGTGCACGCACGACGGTCATCGCGATAATGGTTTTATCGCGATCAACGTCACCCGCCCGGCGGCGTCCGATATTACGCAGTCGCGGCTTCGAATCGAGGCTGAATAGAACGCCGATAGAGCAAGCGAGCGTTCTAGAGGCGCTTAGGAGGATGTACAGGAGGAACGCATCACACACGGGCGATCCCAATTTCCTGATATCATTGATCGCTCTGTGCGACACGCGAGAGCCTTAAAAATTATAAACAACGACTATATATATCCCCAAGACTACAAAATATTGTCAGAATCTGCGTTCAAAATCAAGGCAAACGCGATGGCGGATTGAAATTTTCAAATTAGCCGTTGCATCTCCGCCAGAGACGCGGAGGGACGCTTTCCTCGCTGAAAGTGATTACGTAGCGGCTCTTGTAAGTAGCTCTTGTAAGTGCTGCTGCTGCTGCTGCCGCCGCTATTGCTGCTAATGACTTCCGTCTAAGTTTGAGAGAATGTGTGGCCGCACGCCGTGAGTATCTTGTTTCTCTCTCTTTTTCCAAGTTACAAGTAGGTACGTGAAAAGTAACGTAAGAACGAAAAAACGAAATATTCTTAAAAAAAAAAATATATTTTTTCTAAATTTTCGAATGAATATTGAAAATAATTGCTACGTCAAATACTTGAAGAGATCGAATAACAAACGAATACGAATTAAGACTCTTTCGCGTTAATTCGCTTGTATGTTGTCAATTTTTCAATTGTCCCCTATGTTTTTATCGTTCCAAATCGCGTGGTTTATACAAATATATTCTTCAGATATCCGCGATACGAGAACATCATTAATGAACCCGTATTGTTATACACGTAAACATGTGCGTATTCGGCAAGGTTCCTTTTTTTAGCTGACGTATCGATTACGGAGGTCATCGCCCGGATAATTGCTGTTTGAATAATTCGAGCGGACGGAATAGTCGCAATTCGAACAAAACTGCGTCATTACCGTTTTTTTATTGTGCGCGATTTCAACTGAAACGCGATAGGAATATACCCTCGAGCCTTTAGCAACGATATCGATCACGCCGAGAAAGAGAAAACGAAAGAGAGAGAGAGAGAGAGAGAGAGAGAGAGAGACAAAGAGAAGAAAAGAGAAATATAATTATTACAATATCCCAGTAAATATAGTTTGACATAACGTTTTGACAGCGATATTTCTGTTGATAAGGAAAGAGCGAAAATTTGTATACGAAAATATCTATTCTATTATTGGCATTAACAGTGATTTGCGATGATAAAAATTAAGCGCCATGTAGTTTTTATTAATATTTACTCGCAATTATATCACAAACAATTATACAATTAAATGACAACTACACGTGTTTCCGAGGTTCGACAGTTAATTCCAAAGATCCAAAAGATTGTATCGCATACTTATGACGTATTACCCTCACTTGCGTTGAACAAACTGTTCAAACATCGTCGTCGTGAAACGAAATACGGTCAGATTCGTTATCAGCGTAGATATTTGTGCGCCTCGTGACTCGTGACACGCGTGACGAACGCATGAGTTGGCGGCGGTCTTTACGACGTTTCAGCGCGAAGAAAAAAAGTGATAACGCTGCAACGCACGAAATTTCAGTTCTTGGCGCTTGACGACACTCCGAAGAAATTCAACGAGATAGTCTAAAATTAAAATTCCGTAACATCCGATTTATAGCGATTTATATCGTACTTGAAATAGCAACGTCGTATTCGTCTAATTTCTTTTAACCAATTTTAAATCGTCGTGTATCGTTGCATGTGAACAACGAGTGTTTCGTTCTCGTTCGATATACATATATAACATCACCCGTATAGCACGCGCCAACGTGCAAGCCGATAATGCTTATGCACGACTTGGTCCGACCGCTTTGAACTTGGCGGATCTCGCAAATCGTACGGAAAACGGGGTAGTAGGTCGAGCATTGATATCGCTCGCGTTACTGCCGAGAAAATCCGTTTGGCATTTCTTCCAGAGCGGCAAGATCTCTATTCTCCGAGATCAGCTGATCGATAACCGGATAAAGAAAAAAACGCCCTCGGCCATTCGATAATAATATCAAAGAGGGAAACGCGACGACGCGTGTAAAATCCACCGTGATTTCGGTGAACTCGGGACGAGCGTGCGCGAGAGATAAATGAAAATCTCCATCCACCGAGAACTTAAACCAGCGTAAGTGCGAAGATAAGCTCGGATAAGATTGGGAAGGAGGAAAGGGTAACACGTTCTCGAGACGAGGGGTTAAAATTACGTTTAACCACAGGGCAACTGCGAGAGGAGATTCGTTTGGCAAACCCGTCATTTTCTCGAGGACCCTTAACGAGAGCTCTCTTCTCTCCAACTTCGGGACTCCGCGTTTTTTCATCCGTCCCGCAGATGGAGGGAAAAAATTCAGGTCTCTCCAAAAGGCCCGTCAAGAAATCACGTGCTGCGAAAAACAAGAACTTTTGTATACGTAACGGAATGCGCTGCATCGCGATACGTTATCTACGAATGCTGCATGCATTATCGCGTTATCTGTCGCGTTTGGTGCGACAGCTTCGAATACAGGCGCGAAATATTTCGTCAGCTCGATTTCCCTCAAGATTTCTTATAAATCGCATTTTAATCGCTCCGTAATTATTGACATTATAAATTCTACATAATTAACGTAAATTACCGTAATCAGTTACATGAAATCTAATGACTCTCTTGGAAATCTCAGAATTATTCTCTTCTATTTTGCTTCTTTAAATACCTTGTATCAAAGACACCAAAAAATTTTGTAGAGAATTTTGCAAAAATTTCGTAATAAAATTATTGGTCAAGGATAGGACAGGTCAAGTATTGTCTGAACCATTGGAGAAGTTAATTTAGATGATTTTTATCGGCGAAACGAGCGGCTTATATAAAAATGCGGCAAATATCTCTGCATTCTCTTCTACTAAATTCTACAAATCAATAAACCTGCGTCATGACCCGCTGGATCTTAATGCAACGGGGCCGTAATAATAATGGGCGAATAAAACGTTGTGCACGACTGAAAACACTCTCGCGCAAGTTTTCCGCAATTTTCATAATTCGCTTTGGCGGCCGTCCAATCGCCTTGTTTCCTCCAGCGTTCTGCCTCGATGAAGATATAATTTAGTTCCACGAATGAAAATACATTTTTTTCACGATGCAATAATAATTAATATCTACATTATAAATCGCACAATAAATCCTTTGACTCTTAATACGAATTTCGATGCGCGAATTTATCATTCTGTATTGTGACACAATGATGTAAAGTGTATATATAATCATTTAATTAAAATGTGTACTACACAAATATATATAATATAATTAAATTTAAATATGTTAATAATAATAATTATTATATTATATATTATTGTATTATACATATAATGTCATTATATTTTAAATTATATATATTCTTTTTTTTAGTGTTATATATAACAAACAAACATATTTATTATACACGAAAATGCAAAAATATTGAGTCCGATTATAGTGTGATGTCACGACGACAACATAAATTTAATTACAAAAATAATTTAACTTCTCAGATAGTCCATACAAAAGGTCCATATAAAGTTGGATCTACAAGATTGATAGAAGCTTAGTATTTTTTGGCGTTCAAAAATAATCCTGCGATAGTCGATAAATATAAATTCAATTCTAAGCGAACACACTGATATCCGGAAATACAACGTATGATAAAATTCAACGCGGATAAAATTGTCGACTCGGTTAGACGCGTAGATCATCGAACGATCATCGAACGATCATCAAACGACGCAAAAGATACATCGTCGTGCGATTCGAAAAAGGCAGAATGCGGCGATAACCCCTTTACACACCGATATATACAACGAGAACTCGGAAAAGCGGATTGCGCTCTCGAATAGAGGAAGATTAACGATCCTCTATTGAGAGAACGCGCGAGTCCGTGTTCCGCTCTCGTTCGACAATGTTATTCTTAGGCGAAGCAGCTGCGAAATTAATGAAGGCGACCGCGAGAGCGAGAAAGAGAGATACGCGAAGCGTGAAATAATCTCGCTCGCGCGCGCGTCACACAAAGGGATATTTCGCGCTTCTCACGCGGAAACGTCGTCTAGCGAGTAGCGGTTTTGCGAGTGATGGATGAGAGCGTTCTCCGCACCGCGCACTCGAGACGAAAAAGTCGCGAGGAGAGAAAGACAGAGATGGTGGTATATCGTCGGAGATGCTTGACTTTCACGATGAGTTAGAGAATTGATACTTGCGGCGAAGCTGCGCCCGAGAAATTGAGATGAACGCGAGTCGCGACGATACTTTTAGGTTTTCTCTTGGATAAAGAATCGTATTAACTAAATTGACGTATTTTTTTGAACTACTGGATGCAGCTTATCTTTCTGGTACATTATATCCGACGCAATTATATGAATCAACGATAATTTATTTATTTATTTAGCAGAATATAAGGGAAAATTTATAACATCAATTAGAGGAGAAAAACATTAGATTAACGACAGAAAAAATAAAATATAAAATACAATAATATAAAACACAATTAAAAATTAGAATTAAAATTAAAATATAATGTTAACCAACATATGTAAATGCTATTGGACTGGACACTTTCAACATAAAAAAATAAGTGGGTCAAAAATCGCGATGATCATCCAATAATACCTCGAGTATTCTCGATAATTCATACAATTAAGTAAAAGCTGCCCGCCGAGAATTGTTTTCGTATACTTTGGCCGATCGATTCGGCTGCGGCATCCGCGAGTAGTCCGCATATCACGTGATTGCCACCGATCCCGGGGTATTTGTCTATCTACTACAGGAGCGACGGTATTTGCGCGCTGAGATTTTCCAATTAAAGCGTGATTAATTCCGTGACGGCCAGTCGGAACGTGCGCGGCCGGTTGTTTACTGCGGAAGCGAAAGGAGCGGAGAAAGCGGAAGGGAGAAAAAGAGAGAGAAAACAAGAGAGAGAGAGAAAACAAGATCGATGAACAACCGGGCAGACGCCGGTTGAAATCGATGTTAATCCGATCTCGATAGTCGAGAGAGACCGGTAGTTTGTTTGCCCTTCCGAGAAAGCGTCACACGCGTCGCGAAAATAACGCGTGTGCATCGATCCAGTCGAACGCGGCTCGCTCGATTAGTACACCCGCGTTATCCCGTTAACGGGGGGGATCCTAGCGGAGAAGTCCTTGACGCCGAACGGAATTTACGGTATATTGAGCCTTTTTTCCGGGCGAGAGGAGAGCGCGACCGCAGTGGGGATGAATGGACGCTGTTGCAAGCGCGGCAATTGCTGGACGTATACCAGCTGTGCAAATAAATTTGCAAAGTCGTTTAAAAATACGCGCGCGAGCACGTCAGTGTCCTCGGTGAATCGAAGAGAGAGAAAACAAGATCGATGAACAACCGGGCAGACGCCGGTTGAAATCGATGTTAATCCGATCTCGATAGTCGAGAGAGACCGGTAGTTTGTTTGCCCTTCCGAGAAAGCGTCACACGCGTCGCGAAAATAACGCGTGTGCATCGATCCAGTCGAACGCGGCTCGCTCGATTAGAACACCCGCGTTATCCCGTTAACGGGGGGGATCCTAGCGGAGAAGTCCTTGACGCCGAACGGAATTTACGGTATATTGAGCCTTTTTTCCGGGCGAGAGGAGAGCGCGACCGCAGTGGGGATGAATGGACGCTGTTGCAAGCGCGGCAATTGCTGGACGTATACCAGCTGTGCAAATAAATTTGCAAAGTCGTTTAAAAATACGCGCGCGAGCACGTCAGTGTCCTCGGTGAATCGCTTGTTTAGAAATTTCGAGCTTTACATTAGCACGAGATACCGCAAAATACTGCCTCTCGCTTTATCTTCGTTAAATGTATCATTCTCCCGATTACACACATGCAACAAAATAAAAATCATTTATTATCGTCAGCATTATTTATTCAACACATTGCGCGATTATAGCCGGCTTTAGACGATTCACGAATCGTGACAAGATTCAAGACAGAATATTTATAATTTATAATATTTATAAGATTTATAATCTTATATGTGTGTGTGCCTGTATTTCACTTTTTCAAATGTTTTTATTTCGCACATAAAATTATAAACAGTTTTCTGTTCCGAATTATAGATGCGGGCTTTAAGTGAGGGAGACTATGTGACATTCAAGCATCACAAAATGCATAATAAAAAACAAATATAAAAAAATAAGCATAAACTAAGATACATAAATAAATTTGTAATATATAATTCGCGCAGATAAACGCTTAAAGAGCGTTCTAAATTTCTCAAAAAAAAAGAAGTTAAAATATCTGACAGTCGGATTTACAAAAGTAAAAGTTTATCCCGAATTTTTGTGATCATACAAATGTAGCGTTCGTATAATCAATTTAACATATTTCATAAACATAAACATTTGCGTATGAAATCAGTTTTAAATTCTGTCACTAATTATAAAGCCATCTTTAAGAGCATGTAATACGACGAGCGTTGGACAAATAACGCTGATAATAATAATAAAAATATTATTATTGTTATCGTTATTATTCTGTTGAAATTTGATGCATGACTCACTTAACGAGGACGCAAGCAGTATTTTACTTGAACGGAATATTGTTGCAAATAATCAATTACATCGGAGTTGTGTGCGCAATTTTCTCCAAAGTAAACGATGCAATTGGCCGATTCTAAACCGGTGCACGATCGCCGCGTGCGTGCCGAGGATACACGTGTACCGGGGGGATAAGCACACTCTATTACAGCGCACTAAAAACCGGCTCTCTCGCGCGCGACCTTTAACGTAACTCGCCGTAATGATCGCGTTTCTGTGAGTGAAACACACGCAGAAGCTTGTGCGATGAGTCACACCATCAGTTAGCTCCAGATTGTTGTCCTCGCAAAAAAAAAAAAGACGGGAGCCTTGAAAGGAATTAATCTTGTCGCGAGCGAGTAATGGAATGGAATCGATGAGCATGTGCGTTTGCCTCGTCTCATAATCCACGAGAAAGAAAGCGAAATAAAATGGATAAAAAAAAAAAGAAAGGGATTTATCTATGTTCCCCTCTCGTAAACCACTTACTCGATATATCCTAAAATATTCATATTTGCGTAAAAAAATTCCGATATAGATGCGCGAGGCGGATACAATTGAAATTCCGTTGCACTCAGCGTTTCGCTGATGGTCGATATTTGTTTCGAGAGGGTGTAACGTACGCACAATGCTAGGAAGCAACTCGACGGACAAATAATGATCGACGATTTATTTAACGTTCGAAGAAACTGTATAGATTGAATCGCGAAGATATCAAAAAACGTGATTCGACGAATCACGTTTGATTATCACCACGATTATCATCAGCGTACACAAAGTATTTCTGAAATAGGTCGACAAACTTTAAATATTTATTTCACGCATTGCGTTCGAATTTTTGCGAGTCGAAAAAAATCTTATCCAGCAGTTTCTTTAACGAAGCGTGTTTTTACACAAGCGTTTCCGACTCCATATAATTCCTTTTTGTCTACCTATTTCATAAACATCTCGCTCGGATACAATGATAGGGATGTTTATGAAATATATATAAACGACTAAGAAAACCGTAGGATAAAAATGAGACGCACTTTACGACTTGGAGCTGAAATGCGTCGACTTTCTCCGCGCCTCTCGTCGCATATCGTGTACCTTTCGCGAAGCTGCTGTGGGTATCAAGGCCGTGACTATCGTCACCTGTTTATGCGCTACATAATTGCGGCCACGGAACGAAGTAAAATCAAAAAGCGACGAGTATATTACGTCGTAGATACATTTACACGTTGTCGTGTTATTCGTGGCGCGGAGCGAAACTCGAGCACATGATCGTCACGTAACAACACGCGACCGCGTGCGTTACAACGTCACACGGCGTGTCGCAAGCATGACAACCGCCACGACATTCGTTTCACCGCGAGCGATTATTCGCGAACGCGCTTCATTAATTAATTAACTCGAGACCAAGCTTACACGTGAATCTCTAATATTTCCGTCCAATGACTTTTAAGGACTTCGTACGAACCTGTTCGCTCTCTTCGTGATTACTTCAATTAACAGCTCTATTTTAATAACTGTATGTCGTTATAGTTTTGGCATAAATTTCGAGACATTACAAGGTTTATGTTAAATCGAAGCGTTTGCAACGCGAGAAGATATTCTTTAGGAAGGAGGAGGAAGGATATCACTCGCGGTCAATTTTCCGCGCAATCCATCCGTGAGCGATCGTAATTTCGCTAAATTCGTAATTTGACCGCGAGCTTATCTACGCTTATGGACGACGCACAAGAGATAAGCACTGTCAAGGTATCGTCTGGCGTGGATATCACTCGCGTATCTAGTTCACGATTTCGAGATGAATTGCGAGAATCGCGTAAAAAAATCGATGGAATGTTCACATACAATAAAAATATTTCCCTCAACGCAAAAATTCTCTTATCGTTTCATCAACAACAGATTGTTGTCCTCGCAAAAAAAAAAAAGACGGGAGCCTTGAAAGGAATTAATCTTGTCGCGAGCGAGTAATGGAATGGAATCGATGAGCATGTGCGTTTGCCTCGTCTCATAATCCACGAGAAAGAAAGCGAAATAAAATGGATAAAAAAAAAAAGAAAGGGATTTATCTATGTTCCCCTCTCGTAAACCACTTACTCGATATATCCTAAAATATTCATATTTGCGTAAAAAAATTCCGATATAGATGCGCGAGGCGGATACAATTGAAATTCCGTTGCACTCAGCGTTTCGCTGATGGTCGATATTTGTTTCGAGAGGGTGTAACGTACGCACAATGCTAGGAAGCAACTCGACGGACAAATAATGATCGACGATTTATTTAACGTTCGAAGAAACTGTATAGATTGAATCGCGAAGATATCAAAAAACGTGATTCGACGAATCACGTTTGATTATCACCACGATTATCATCAGCGTACACAAAGTATTTCTGAAATAGGTCGACAAACTTTAAATATTTATTTCACGCATTGCGTTCGAATTTTTGCGAGTCGAAAAAAATCTTATCCAGCAGTTTCTTTAACGAAGCGTGTTTTTACACAAGCGTTTCCGACTCCATATAATTCCTTTTTGTCTACCTATTTCATAAACATCTCGCTCGGATACAATGATAGGGATGTTTATGAAATATATATAAACGACTAAGAAAACCGTAGGATAAAAATGAGACGCACTTTACGACTTGGAGCTGAAATGCGTCGACTTTCTCCGCGCCTCTCGTCGCATATCGTGTACCTTTCGCGAAGCTGCTGTGGGTATCAAGGCCGTGACTATCGTCACCTGTTTATGCGCTACATAATTGCGGCCACGGAACGAAGTAAAATCAAAAAGCGACGAGTATATTACGTCGTAGATACATTTACACGTTGTCGTGTTATTCGTGGCGCGGAGCGAAACTCGAGCACATGATCGTCACGTAACAACACGCGACCGCGTGCGTTACAACGTCACACGGCGTGTCGCAAGCATGACAACCGCCACGACATTCGTTTCACCGCGAGCGATTATTCGCGAACGCGCTTCATTAATTAATTAACTCGAGACCAAGCTTACACGTGAATCTCTAATATTTCCGTCCAATGACTTTTAAGTCGTACGAACCTGTTCGCTCTCTTCGTGATTACTTCAATTAACAGCTCTATTTTAATAACTGTATGTCGTTATAGTTTTGGCATAAATTTCGAGACATTACAAGGTTTATGTTAAATCGAAGCGTTTGCAACGCGAGAAGATATTCTTTAGGAAGGAGGAGGAAGGATATCACTCGCGGTCAATTTTCCGCGCAATCCATCCGTGAGCGATCGTAATTTCGCTAAATTCGTAATTTGACCGCGAGCTTATCTACGCTTATGGACGACGCACAAGAGATAAGCACTGTCAAGGTATCGTCTGGCGTGGATATCACTCGCGTATCTAGTTCACGATTTCGAGATGAATTGCGAGAATCGCGTTAAAAAATCGATGGAATGTTCACATACAATAAAAATATTTCCCTCAACGCAAAAATTCTCTTATCGTTTCATCAACAAAGACTGACAATCGTTGATTATCGCATGCTTTAAGCGAGATTACATTTATTATTCGTTGACCTCGCATCATTTCCTTTGCGACGTCATCCAAGAAAAAAAAAAAAACGCGAGATTACGCAATGCTTCATCACGCAAGCACGCAAAATATGCCACGCGTGCGTGCGTATGTGTGTGCGTGCGCATAAATCATCATCGCTCGTCACGGCTCGCGATCAACGCCCACGCGCGTGTTTCAAGTTCGTCCCGCGAGAAGTAAGCCGCGGAAGGCCAAAACTTTTCCGAAACAATTGCGTACGCGGCTCCGGAATTCTCGAGAATTCTCACATATTTACGGATACTCACGTGTTCGTTTCTCTCGCGCTGCTCCTGGTGATCGACGTCACGCTCTGCGATTTATCCACCACACTGCGATGGTCCTCGAGAACGAAATTTCTTCCTCTTTCACTCAAACACTCGCGCGCGACGATAGAAAGGAGGGTAGGAAGTAACAGATCAATCTGGGGCGGGGTAAAGTAAGTACTTCACTCGAGACAAGATTCCACAAAATTGCACGATGTACGTATATATATAAAAGTAAAAAAAGAAAAGAGTATGTGTACGCTGATACACGCGAGAATGGGGTAGAAACGGTGGCGGACTGCTCCCTTTTTTTCTCTCTCTCCTATCGCTCCCTCGATTAACTGCTCTTCGACCTTCGCGAGGCGGTTGTTGCGCGACTGAGATTGTGTCGGGCTCCGAGCGAAGCACTGAAAAGAACTCCTCGCGCGCACGCGTACGTACACACCGTCCTCCCGTCCCGTGTACCTGTGTGTAACAGCGAGATCCGTATAGGTAGTTCGTATCCGTGTATGAGAGGGGGAGAGAGAGAGAGAACGCGTTTTATCGTCCCCTTCCTGCAATCCGTAACCACGTTTCGATGCGTACAAAACAACGCTCGCGAGTGCCGCTGCGAGACTGGAACGCGAGGTAACATGTGCGGGCTCTTACATAGAGCGCCGAGTGGTGGGGATGGACGAGGAGTGGGGAGAGTTGACGGCAAAGCGAAGCGCGGTGGTGGGAGACGATCTCCTCTTCCCCTCCTATTTCCCGCGAGAGGAGAGAACTCGGCGGTGAGCTGGCAAGGACGCGGTGCCTCTGACGACGACGTGTCGATCGCTCGCTCTCTTTCGGCGCACTCGGCTCGTCGCCACTTCAGCGTGTTCCTCGCGCGCACGCTCCCGCTCCCTCTCTTTCTCTCACACATTCTCTCTTTTATTATTATTATCTCTAGCTGATTATATTTTGATCCGCTAGTCGTATATTTCTGGATCGCGCTTCTCAAGCGAATTTTCTCGGAATGAAATTAATTTATCTCTGCCCGTCTCCTCCCTCTTTCTTTTTCGTGTTTTGTTTCGTTCCTTTTGTTTTCTTTTATACTTTTGCGCGTATATATTCAGCTTTCAATCCGCCTTGTTTTCTTTTTATTTAATGTAATGCTATTCGATTCTTTTTATGATTCTCGTATACTTCATCCCGGAGAATTTTATTTTGGAGGATTTTATTTCAGAGCATTAAAAACGCATTGCGCTATTTATTTTTCTCTCTTTCTGAGAATTACTTTATTAATTTAAAATATAATAAAACATATGGGATAAAAAGTAAATATATTGTATATATATACAAGTGCATTTAAACGAAAATATACATATAATTAAAGTTCGAAAAGAATTCTAAATTTAATTTTCCTCTCTCACATGAAAGGATTTCTAAAGCTTGGCATATCATGAGTATTTTCATACATCAGAAGCGTATAAAGAAATAAGAAGTAAATATAAATTTGTTTCGAGGTATATAAAGACAATACAGTATCGCAAAAGTTTTCGATTCGTAGTTCGCAAATGTAGGACAACGCGAATTCTGCGAGCGGCTTACGTTGTAAAATAAACGGGGTAAACAACATCTCGAGTCGGGTTCTTTAATTTCTATTTTCCGCTTTTATAAGCTGCTTTAAAGCTTTGTAAATACGCGCGCGCGACACATTCGGCGAACAAGTAACGCGTGACGCACGCGAGGAGGAAAATTACCGGGCGTGCAGGAAGATGGGTATCGGAACTTCCGCGATGAACTAAGACAAGAGGTGGTGGCGTGCGTCTTGCATTGTACCTGTCTGCGGCGGCGTAACCGCGAGACGAGAGAGAAATGAATTCCTTTTTGCGGCAGGAGGAGGTAGAGAGAGAGAGAGAGAGAGAAAGGGAGAGGAGAAGTTTTGTTTGCCTGCGATAATGAGAAGACTCGCGGCACCGCCGACGACGTCGTTCCTCGCTTGCTCGTTGCGGAAGCAATTGTACAATCGTTCCGCCACCTTTGTGCCCGCGCACACGAGCATTAATTCGCGTCGTTCGTGCGCACGAATTTACCGCGGATGTCCCGCCTTTTGTTCGCCTCCATCAGGAACAATGATACTTCGCGAAAGCGACACTCTTCGGATTTACATCGTCGCGCGATATCGTTCGTGAGCCGTCATCAGATCAGACGATTCGTTCGACGCGATAAAAATTCGATGTCTTTCTCCCTCTCGAGACGGAGAGTCACTCTCTCTCTCTCTCTCTCTCGCTCTTTCTCTGTCAACACGAGAGACATCCACCGCGTGCACGCTTCTGGTAGTTTCGCTACCAACCCGAGATTGCATGCACCAGGCAGGGTACAGAGTTCAGACGAGTGGAAAGTTCAGAGGAAGCAAACGGTAGTGTGTCTTCCCGAGACTAATTTTACACGCGTTTTCGTCGACGTCGTCGCTTCGCAGAGTAAGAAATTATTAATTAACACGCGAATTAACACGAATGTCGCGTTTCAAAAGCGGGAGAACCGTTAGTAAAATTATTCCAACGCTCCAGATGTATACGCGAGTGCATGTATCGCGCGGTTAAGCTGCGAGGTTTAATCAATACCTCGTAATTTACTCGACAAAATTAATTCGGCGGTGTCGTGGAGGGGAAGGGAATACCGCGACACCCCGACAAATTGAGGTATTTTACCAATTACGAACGATATACATTGACAGTCCTCAGACGTTCGTCAGTTGCAACTATCTCGAGCGCATAACAAGATGTGTGTGGAACGCATATATACAGTCGCACAGTCGGCGGTGTTTCTCTTCCCCCTTTTCGGCCCGAAATCACCGAGTAATTTCGTCGTCGTGAACGTTATTGCACTTGCAACGCACGTCTGCGAATTTTCACCGCGCAATTTAAAGGATTAAAGGTGCCGACATGCGCGCGCCAAATGAAGGACTTCGCGCTGTCCATCATCAGGAAGAGGAGCTATATATCGTGTTTAACGGCTTCCTCCCCTCCCCCCCCCCCCCCCCCACAAAAAACCCCTATTTTTT
>NW_021850257.1:725500-731094 GCF_003651465.1 Formica exsecta
GGAAGGGAATACCGCGACCCCCCGACAAATTGAGGTATTTTACCAATTACGAACGATATACATTGACAGTCCTCAGACGTTCGTCAGTTGCAACTATCTCGAGCGCATAACAAGATGTGTGTGGAACGCATATATACAGTCGCACAGTCGGCGGTGTTTCTCTTCCCCCTTTTCGGCCCGAAATCACCGAGTAATTTCGTCGTCGTGAACGTTATTGCACTTGCAACGCACGTCTGCGAATTTTCACCGCGCAATTTAAAGGATTAAAGGTGCCGACATGCGCGCGCCAAATGAAGGACTTCGCGCTGTCCATCATCAGGAAGAGGAGCTATATACGTGTTTAACGGCTTCCCCCCCCCCCCCCCCCCCACCACCGACAATGAACGCTATTTGTTGCCGTCTTATCGTATTTTCGCACCGCCTGTATACAAAGTTGCATCGGCAAGAATGAAGAAAGAAACGATTTCTCGCGCAAGAATAAATCGAGAACGTATATGATAAAATTTTTTCCAGTGCATTCGATTCTCCAAGAAAATTGATGTCAAAAATTGGGAAATTAATAACACGCTTCTTTCAACTCGAATTATCTCGAACGATAATTGTCGAATTTATTTTGACGGTGTGGCTATTGATACATAAAAAAATACAACATATTCACATTTAATGAAAAATAATCCAAGTTACCAAAGGTGTTGGATAGTAAAATATGAAAATGACTTTTGTTCAGTAGAAAATGCTGTATCTTCTTGTATATTATATATTTTAACAAATTATAAGAAAATATTAAATATTTTCTCTCTCGCTCTCTCTCTCTCTCTCTCTCAAGTCGGAAATATCTTGTTTATTTAATATATAACGACTCTCGGTTTATTGATGTAGTTTCGAAGCCGCGGTCGATATCTCTCTGCGTCAGTTATTTTTTTTTTCGCAAAAATACACGCAGAAAATAACGAACCGATGCCTCGATCCGTTTCCTCTTCTCTCGCGATATTGCAATTTTGTCCGCGCGGGTCAAACGAGAGGATCTGCGTCGCGTCATCGAGAGAAACTCATCAACGTATTCGAGCGCGATGCACGTTTCCGGCTCGCATTCGCGACAGAAATAAACTAGGGAAAATCGGCCCGGCTCTTGCGACCGGGAAGATGAAAGGTAAAGAAAAAAAAAAAAAAAAAAAAAAAAAGAGAGGAGAGCTGCTCGCGCGTGAACACGCTAAAATATTTGCGCGTGAAAACAGTTGCGTGCTCGCACGCTCGAGTTTGCACTCGATGAAAACGCTTCGATGAACACGGAGGAGAGGGAGAGAGAAAAAAAAAGCGCGAAATATTGATATTTCTTGGTATCGACCAGAATTTCTGGGCGATAAGAATATCAGCGGAAATGAATAGAAATTATCTGCGATCCGAGACCGAGATGTCTATCACGGCCGAATACGTGAATGGATCTCGATTCGACACGAGTGCGAGATAAATCATGAATATGAGAAAACGTGTCTGACAAACGAGCGTAATTTCATTCCTGTCGCTCTTCGCGTCGAGAGGAGGAAAGACGGACAAGAGGAGACATTTATTTAGCAGGATATACGGGAAAATTCATTATATCAACAAGAGGAAAAAAACATTAGATTAACGATGTAAAAATAAAATAAAAAATAAAACAAAATAAAACAAAAACGCAATTAAAAATTAGAATTAAAATAGGAATTTTTCTATCTTTTGCACGGTTTTACTCGACGTACAATGAATAATCGAAGAGCCGAGATAAGACGTTCGCAGCCCGAACAATATATACATGATAATGCCATAATTCGCGGCCGCAAAATGCGTGACAGTGTAATTCTCGCGTCGCGATTTTTACGCCACGGAAATTTGCGCGCTCGTGATGACTTAAATCACTCGCTTCCCTCTTGCTTGCCTCGCTTAATTCGCGATCGTTAATTTTCTTCTCGCCGCGTTGCGGAAAATTCGAGAATCAGTACCGTTCGTCGCGTTCTCATCGCGAAACGTAGCGTGAGTCATGTACATACGCGCACACACACAAACACACACACACACACATACACATACAATGGTTGTTGCAAGTTTCTGCTGTTCCGATAAACGCAATCGTATTCCGCTGATACAGCGCCGGTGTTATCGTTCGCAAGAAAAAAGTATGTATAACGTAATCGTGTATGTGTTACAATTCGCATTGAATGGACGCGACGTTACTATCGTCCTCGAAATTAGGACCTTACAGCTTTATACCGTCAGGCTATATTTGAAGATGCAATCTTCAAGTTGCGGACCGCGAGTCAGAGACAGAGATAGAGTTTTAAGCACGGCGAGATTCGATAAATTAACCCTTAAAGATTACATATGGATCATTTCGATCGATATTTTAACAATAAAATATCCCTTAATCAATAAAAAAAAAATGTTTAAAATTTATTTTTTAACTTTTGTTGTACATGATCATTTTCTACGGATGTCAATGAATATATATAAATTTTGGTGGATTTTTTCAGGCACTTTGTGACCCATATATGACCAGGAGCAGAGCAAGAAAAATATGTGAATAATAAAAGTACAAGAGGATTAATAAAAATTCCGCGTAAATGAATTTGTAGCCGTTTAATAAAAAAAAAAAAAAAAAAAAACACATACCTGATATATACATACACATGATTCTGTTGAATCGCTCATTCGCGAGATTACGGACGGATGTTTCGAGGAATCGCGAAAGACCGGAGGTGCGCGTCGTAGAAAGTCCCAGGGTAAGCGCAAGCTGAAAACGCATCGTTTCGGAACGTCCGGATTGTCGCAAGGTGCGCAGATTCGAGCGCGTCTTGTTTTGCATCTTGCGTAACGCGATACGCAACGAGAGGAGCGGAAGGGGGTACAGGAAAAGTGGAGGGGAGGGAGGAGAGGGCGTTTCTGCCGTGAACGGAAATCGTATCCGCGCGTTGCATAAGAATCGTAAGGACTAGCCGACCGACGACGACGACAGCGTGTAATCGTATCGCGGTTAAGTGGCGTGCACTTATACAAAACATCGTGAATCTGCAAGAGATTTTTTGGACTTGTTTCTTCGCGACAATAAGCGTCGGAAGGAGAGAAGGCGAAAGTAGATCGGATCCGAATCTATCTTAGCTAAATGTCTCTGTCCTCATTAATAATTATGAAACTCCTCTAGTAACACTTGATATTTCATAGGATATTAGGTAACAACCATCACTGATAATTATCACCAGTAATTTTTAAATTCCTTCAGTAACGCTCTTCTATGAGGTATTTTTTTAAAAGGTTTTTACGTTTAGATGCAAGATGGACTATTTTTATATTACATCATTATAGAATATCTTAGAATATAATTTTTAATTTTAAATTTTTAGAATATATAATTAAAATCCTCTTAAAAAATATTGCACTGAAATTTAAAAATTATTAATAATAATTATTAGTGATAATGGTTACTTAATATTTTATCAAGAGTGTTCCTGGAGGAATTTAATAATTATTGGTGATAATTATTAATATCCTGTGGCATGATGGAATTAACGTTTGTTTGACTTTACCCCCATACATCGCCGGACATTTCGATCGGAAGCGGTCGCCTCGACGGGATCTACGCGTGACATATCTACGCGACGTTATTAAGACACGTGCGCGTAATTCGGACGTAACGCGAGTCACGCTTCGGCGAGTACGCTTCGCCGCGGTTGGACCCCCCCCTCACGAGCACGCTCGGCCGAGCCGAGCCGGTTCACTCGATTTCATTCATTTGACGGATAATCGTCGTGTTCCTGTTTGCAGCTCGGCAGGGACGTGCCAAGCGCGATAGAGCGATAGAGCTGTCCGTCCTCGCGCTCCAAGGTCCCGGGTTCCGGAGCTCCCCGCGGTGCATCGCTCGCATTGTCTTGCTGCACCTCTCTAACTAAGCGATGTAGGAAGTTGCTGAGTCGCGATTGTTAACGCGAGATGACGACGCGGAATTTTCTCGCCTACCGTGCCGCGACGGTGCCGTGGTGATTTTACGAGACCACCGTGTGCGGAAGTCTCTTATTGTTAGCATTCGCGTTGCGTTTCAGGACGTGTCTCGTCGCCGCGAAGTGTTTACTTATTTTGACGATGGAATAATCCCGAAATATAAATGTACCTCGAAGCTTGAATTTTTTCAAAATGTATATATGCACGACAGGTGTTATTACTCATATGTTTGATATTTGACGGCTACAGTTTGATCAATTTTCGATTCTTCCGAACTTGTATACAAAATGTAAGAACTTAAAAATGTAAGAATTTAAAATTTGGACAAAATAATAATATTTTTTCATAAGAAGGAAGTAAAAAGAGCATTCATAAGCGGAAATGTATTATTTTTTGATATATTATTGCTTAACCGAGTTTATATATGATATTACACACTTCGGATATCAATTAAATGATCAAAAATTTATATATGTTTCGGTAAAAAAGTTCAAAATGGTTCATCTATCCTTTAACGAGAGAAAAAAAAAAATAACTCTTCTTTTTTAAACTACTTATTATTTATTTTCAAATAAATAAATTAAAGAATAGATCATATAAATATTTTTAATAAAGAAATAAAAACAATGCCAATAACATATTAATGGATAAATATTTCATAATTTTGAATAAAATATAACAATTAAATCAAAGTTATGATAATGAAATGGACAAATGAGTCTTACAGATATCTTAAAACATGGTTGTAAATTTCAAAAAATATTGTTATGATTAATTTATTAATAAACAATTAAAAAAATGATTATTTGTACATAACATAAACAATACAATCACAAATAATCTTATATATGTACAAATTTATTTAGTAAGATAAATAGTTTGGTGTAATATTTTATATAAATATTGAAATGATTTACGATTCTCGAAACACACGTTTGCTATGACTAAAAGAGAAATATACGACTTATCCATATAAATGAAATTGTCGTATTATAAATCTAATATGCATTCTAATAAAACGCAGATTCGCATCATATAGAGTGCAAATCTTTATGCAGAAAAATTAATAAAAGTTACGTCTTTCTATCTTTTCCGCTACAATTACCTTCGACGACCATTTATATAATAATTGTTCTCGTCTCTCTCCTCGCTCGATCAAGAAATTTTACTTTTTTCGCGACACGCGCCTCGTAAGACGCGAAATCAACCAGCTGCGCGCAAAGCGTGTGCGTGCACGTGCTTCGTGCACGCACACGCGGGCCTGCATGTGCTCGGCCACGGTCATCTCGAGACCTTCTTGCGCAGCCACCGCACTTACACACACACACAGACACAGACATATACACTATACATGCGTGATACGCGAATCGCGAGGCGAATTACGCAACTGCACAATTGCGTGTACCGCAACGTAACGACGAGTTCCACGATATAACGACCGGTCGCACGACTCGCCTTCTCTCCACCAACCTTATAATAGATATCTTTCTCTCTCTCTTTCCAGCGAGGCGAATGCACAATTGCGTGTACCGCAACGTAACGACGAGTTCCACGATATAACGACCGGTCGCACGACTCGCCTTCTCTCCACCATCTCCACCAACCATATCTTTCTCTCTCTCTTTCCC
>NW_021850257.1:732612-749373 GCF_003651465.1 Formica exsecta
CTTTCTCTCTATCTTTCCCTCTCTCTTTCTTTCTCTCCTCTCGCCATTCATAAATCCGCCGAGACAAAAACTAAAGTTTTGATAATAAATAAATTAATCTTTTAATTAAAAATGCTGTAAATGTAATTTTTAAATCGCAAAATCTTATTCTCATTTACAATAATTCTTTATAAATATATAATTGATAAATTTATATCAAAAACAACCATCAAATGTAAATAACTTAAAAATATATGTAAATTAATCATATGTATGAGAGTAATGGCATTAATATATATATCAATAAATAATATGAAATATTCATATAATTTATTCCTCGATAAATAATCATAATATTAAAATTAATCTTAATTCAAATAAAAAATAAAATGATTTAAAAATTATCGACAAAAAAAATATTAGAATAATCCACATATAAATATAAAGATTAATAATTTTCTTTTAAATAATTTTCACATTATTACTAGCTTGACAAATTATAAAAAATTATCTTAAAGTTCATAATTTGAAAATAATTAAATAATATAAATAAAAATCATAATTCAAAACAATTCTAATATTCATTCATACTAAATCTCGAAACATAAATAAATTGTTTTTTATCTCGCATATGAATGATATTTCGTAATCGCCAAAATATCGCAAGGCTATTTTCATACTTGACAAAAAGACGGGAAGCATTGCTGGAAGCGGTAAATGTTTCAGCGGTTGAGTTGTCGAGTCGACACGTCGCCATTCATTTTTCAAAAGCGATAACGCGGCGATTCTACAAACAGGGTCAAACTTGTTTTTTCGTTTTGTATTATTTCCGAGAACATGCGCGATACATATCGGAAACATTCGAACGATTCTTTTCCCCAAACTCGCGTCGTTCTCAAGTACGCGACTTGTGCGATAACAACTTTGCCGGCGACGAATAGATAATGGAGAACGCGCGGAAGATACGGTTCCCTTAATCGCAAATTTTTCGTTTTGCGAAGATAGTTTTTTTTTTTGACAAAACGACGCGCTGGAAACGTGGGTTGAAAAATAAATGTGTGTTATAAATGTCGATGAAACTCTCGCTATCGAGAAACTCGATCGAGTGTGGCGGAATAACATTGCTGCGCGCAATCATGCGGTGAGCCTGAAATGCTGATTATCGATTTATCGGCGCGTAGTTATCAGAGAACGACCGGACTAGCAAAACGGTCTCATGAAAACGATCGTAGCGAATGTTGTTGCTTAACGCTTATGTAATTTTGAGCATAATATCGCTCTCGTGTTTTAATAAGATTGATACCGTGCTGTCTGGCGTTAATCAAACATTTCTTCGATTCGATGGCGACGTTGAATCTGCCGGATCCAAAAGCTCCGTATCATTAAGGGGTTATAAGAAATTTCAAAAAACTGGATTTTTTCCTATTTGTTATTAATTTAAAATCATGAATGCAGCGATTATCAGGATGCCATTATTGTTCTTCTATTTCAATATCTGTTGCAATTCTTCATCTTGATTTTATTATTAAATATATATATTTTTGAACTGAAATTATTGATCTATTATTTGATTTTAATAATAATTTTATACAATTTTTAATAAGTAACATCTTTCGATTCATGAGACTTCTGTAACTCCTTAAGTTAATATCCGTGTCGATGTATATTTCTAATTACAGTTTAAAGTAAACTATGCGAATTAATTGTTAAAAGCGTCTAAAGGAGATTTGTAAATAGAGGAATCTCTATTTATAAATATATATTTGTTTCGATATGTGAAAACGATACTTTATTTTAAATAAAAATAAAATTAATCGCGCAAAAATTGGTGTCGATAAAATTAAAGAGAATCATAAATTCTGCCTAAAAGATAATACGAATTGTTATGATGAAAAGATGTTATACATTTCCACGATGCGATGACGCTGATCGTTAGTTGTTGCGCCAACGAGGCATGAGGTAAGAATCAAGTATCGAACGTGCGACGGCGGCTAAAAAGGAAAGTTACTATTGGCATCTAATAAACGGCGCGTTTCTGCACGATGCGTAACCATGTGTCACTTGACTCGCGCTAATAATCGATCGGCCGCCGATCGACCTTCGAACATTGAAATATTGCGCACAACGTACCTGCGACAGTCCAATGCGTCCAAGGTCCCCGCGATTAGTGGGTCACACAGTGCATATCGTACGCCGTTTAAGCGAAGGCGACCGATTCGCGATGCGATTAAACGTGCGCCGAATCCAATTAACCGTGGCGAAATTAACGGTATCCGCGTCCGATAACACGCGCGGAATCGAGGAGAGAACGCGATTAGAGGATTTTATTAATTGTATATAAATGAAAAGAAAAAAAAAAAATTGCTAACGCGTTTATGTAAAATGTATTTTATAGCCTGACGATAAAAAAGCGCAAGCACACTTAACTCATTTGTCTATCGTTCTTCGATAATTATAAAGATAAGAGAAGAATACAAATTTCTAATGCAAATATGTAACATGTTTAAAAGAAGCAGCTAAAGAATTTTGAAGATTTCAAATCCGCAAAAATCAGAATGTTAAAAAAAGCAAAAGATAGATTATCTAATAGATTTATAATTTTTAATAATTATATACAATATATTATTTTTTATTAATTAATAATTATTATTTTTTATCGCATATATTAATTGATATATAAAATATCAAATCTTGTGCGCAATTTAAATAAAATATTGGAATGTTTAGAATAAACAAATTATTTTTGTATGCTCTTTCATTTTGCAGAAACTTTTCATCTGCGCGATCGAGAATATAAACAGATATGATTTCCAACTTGAGCGATAACACGGACTCGACCCAAAATTGATTGACTAATTCTTATTGTGAGATTATCCAACGTTCTTTTTATCAACGCGATAAAACCCGATTTAATTCGCGCGCGCGCGTGCGCAAAAACGAGATTAAACTTTCGCGAGGCATTCTAATGATCCGCACGCGATTAAAGTTATATCGCGACATGTCGTAACGATTGGCCTTGCTTAAAATACTCCCTCAAAATACAAATATTTTCAATCCGACTTTTCGAGATATCATGCAAATCTAATCATTTCTCCATTTTATACTATAATTAGCGTTTAATTTATACCATTAATTAAATTAACATTGATGTAGTAAATTTGTTTACGTAAATAAAAACATATAACAATGTATAAAAAATAAAGCATAAAAAGGTAATTTCTCTCTCATATTATTTTATTTTTTTGTAACGATAGAGCAAAGATGAACACAAGTATTATGTATTTAATTATATTTTAAGAAAATTGTAATTTTTTATAATTAATGCGTGATGTTTAGAAAATAACGGCGGGTCGGAAACGTTCGCGTTTTCTCGCACGTATGACCTTGAGTCGGTGCACGCTCACGATCGTCCTGGCGATTATTTAACACGATGGCATATAAATCGTCGTCGACGTAACGACAGCATAATTTACGAACGTTACGCTATAGCGCGCGACGCGATGTCTCCCCTCTCTCCCTCCTTTCGATATCGCCATTGTCCTTGAATTTTTCCTTCCGGTCGCGTAAATATAATAAATTTTGACAGTAGGAAGTGAGCTTGTGACGGCGCGTATTGTGGCTATTGTTCAGCGTCCACCAAAAGGAAATTATGTTATTAGCCGCATGTTTCAGCAATATCGCGGTAAGTACACTATTGATAAAGCCAATTATTTTTTTATTAGATACATTTTTCCCTTCTTAAAACGGAGAGAGAAGAAAATGAAGCCGTATACTTTCTCCTCAGATGTATTAAATTCATTATAGTTTTTCACAAAGAAAGAGAGAACTCGCGTAGGTATCGATTTTATTAGCAATTTTAATTAAAAAATATGTATTTATGTATTCTTTATTTGCGCCAAAATTGACAAAATAATAAAATAAAGAAAAATTATCCCTTTAACGCTGTTATTTTAAGCAGTCTTAAAAAAAGCTTAGTCTGCAATTTTTATCTTAAAGTAAAATAAATAAAAAACATGGTTTCTTATTTTATCGCCTTATATATATTTTTCTAAAACCTGTTATACATAAGTCTCATTTCAATAGCTGTCGTTTTCATATTCATAACAATTTTACGGAATGTAATTCCCAATTTTTATATGAAACTTTTACTATATACTCGATTTTCAAGCAGTCGTATTTTTAAAATAATGTATGATAAAGATAATGTATAAAATAGTACATATCCCAAAAAAAAACATAAGACAAAAATATAGTGAAGGAGTCTTAAATAATTGCATAGAATATCGTGAGGTGACAAATCTTCATTTTCTTGCCAATGTCTCGACAAATTGGCTCGACACTCTGCAATAATTTATTATATAACTTAATGAAATATAAATAAAAGATTTAAGAGAGAACAGTCGTAAGAGAACAATAAATAGCATGTGTATGTAAGAGTTTGTGAAAATAGAGAATTCATGAATATTTTATTGTTTTCATATAATAATAGAAATTAATTACTTAAAGCCTTTAACATTAAGACATAGATATATCTAAAATATTTATTTTTGATTTGTAAAATCTCTCAATCAAATATTTCAAATATAATTAATATACAACAGAATTAATCCTCTAACTATTCATATTTTTTTGTATACATGTTTTGTGGAGAGAGTAGTATTATATTTTAAATATTTGAAAACAGCTAAATATATCTGTTTTTTTTTTTTTTTATTTCTATAGAATACTTATATATTATACCTATCATCGACGCTAAAAAAAAATTCTCGCATCTGTTATGCGAAACTATATACATCTGAAATCCACGGTGTCACCTGCGTTACAAGAAGCGAGGCCTTTCCATCCCAGTGGAATAATACCAGCACTGGTCGGTCAAAGCCGCGCGCGATATGTAATAAAGTGCAGCGCGATAGAAACGGTTGAATGGTGGTGGAATAGTACATACTAGATAATAGCTAGGAGCCTATGTGTGCCACGCAGTCGGACGCAGTATCTTAACACAGCGTAACGACATCTCTTATTACGAATTTTCCTCACGACGACGCGTTTTCGCGATTATTAGACGCAATTTCCACGAGAGAGGCTATAAAAATCGCCTCTTAACTTAACCCATTGAAGACAGTCGGCGATCGCAACATACGATAATTAATTATTATATAATCGTCAAAGAAGATATAAAAAAATCTTTCCCGGGAGTTACTCACGCTATGTCTCATTTGTACATCAACATTATATTTTTGACCGTACGTATATTACGTAAGTAACAGCATATATTTATACAGGATCTAATCTTCTCCTCGACGCGATCGAGATACTTTAATGATCGTCCTCGCTATATTTAATCAACTTACTTCGTACATTACAAGGTCGAACATAATTAGAGATAAAAGTATTGTGACAGACAACGTGGCGCTACTTTGTCGCATGCCAGAGAGCATAGCGGTTGCAAATAGCACGACTTTACACATATTTAGTGATATATTGCCTCACGTACATTTCACTTGTGACATGATAATCTATTAATCATCATAAATAAACATTCTGAAAAGAGTATCTTAAGGTTTACGATTCCATGCATTAATAAATGAAATCCGATAAACCGGTCTTTCTCTCTCTCTCTCTCTCTCTCTTCGATTGACGGATGATCCAAAGTCTCGGATACTTTATCCGCTGTCATAACTCCAAAAATATCTCGGGGCCGACAAATGTGCGGCAAAGCGAGACGTCGATTCGTGATTGGTCAATCGAACATATTGTCGAGATGAAAGAAGAAGAGGAGGATGAGGAGAAGAAGATGAAAGAAGAAGAAGCAGAAGATCGATCGTCCGGATGAAGAGCCGCTGCCAAAAGCAGCGATGTGGCAATCGTCGCGTTCTTTTGTGCCCTGCCAGCTCAGCCTCCTCTCTCTCTCTCTCTCTCTCTCTCTCTCTCGTCGCTACCGTTTTAATTTAAGACCACCCCTTCAAATGTCACGAATACGCATTCCGTTCCGCGCCGGCTCGCCGCGAGATTGAAAACACTGGGCTTTCGCGCGGATGCGTCCACGCGCGACAGTTATTTCGCTCCCCGTCAAAGCTCTAACAAAAGCCAGATTTCGCTAATTCGTTTCTGATGATGGCAGTCTCAACACGTGTTCCGTCAGATCCTCCCTCCCTCCACCCTACCGAAGCGGCTCTACCCTTCAGCCATCAGTGGCGATTTATAGCAATCGATTTGTCACTAGCGTCGCGCAAGTGAAAGAATATAATTAATAACTTTATTATACGAGATAAATTAAAGTCCTTGTCTATTATAAAACATTCCGTCATTCGTGTGAGGCGTATCATTGTTGAACGGACGAGCGAGAAGTAATGAAAAATCGTTATAACGCCGACTGTGATTGTATTAGGTATCGTGCTCTAAACGATCCCGCTTCCGATATTTTAGCAGGCTTTAAAAGAGACTCTAGAAATCTCCGACTTTCAATGAGAACGCGAGATCTCGGTGAGATTCGTGCCAATCCCTTTTAATCGTGTTTACGAGCATGCCTTTGCGCTTTCGCGCGATACAGAGATGCAATTTCCAGTTTACGAGCGATGAGAACTTGTCGCGGACACTTTCAGTAATCTTGTCGCGTTGCTAAGAGTCGGCGAAAATGAAATATATAACTGAGAGAATTAAAGCGAGTGTATAAGTACGACTCATTTTTTTATCTTCAAGACGTATATATTTCTGCGAAAGTCGATGAATCGGCAGAATGCGCATAACGGCCAAAATAGCTTTACCTTTGGAAAGTTTATCTTCACAATCGCGTGTGTGTGTATGTCAACGTGTATCGTATTAAATATATAGATGATACACCGCCCACAATTACGATAGAGATAACTTTAATACAACAAAAAATAACTTTTTTCAGACACAAGAAAAAAGATAATCACTTCTCGCAATTTTTTTGACGCTGGACACGATTCCGGCTTCCAAATTGGTCTCCATCATATCGCAATTTTGAGACATTTGTGATTAAACTTGCAAAAATGGGCCAACATCGTGTATTTTATCATGTTATATCTACGTGACATGCTGGAAAAATTTTCTTGCAACGACAAAATTAAGTATATTGATAGGAATTTCAGTTTCTAAAGAAAAATTGTTGGATGTCGATTAACAAGATATAATTAAATATGAAGCCTGTTGCAGAAAAATTGCGAATTAGATCAGGATCTATTAAATAATTTTCAATTATGTTTATACTCCAACTTGAAAGGTTTTTAAAAATCTGCTGAATATGTATATAAATCTCTGATAAAAAAATGAATTAATATCGCGAATATTTAAATATATAATAATACTTATTATAATTAATACATATTATAATTAAATATAATAACTACAAAAAATGATTATCTTTTTCCTTGAGTGTTTTTTTTTTATGTTGAACTGTGTTATTCATGTTTACAAAAATATAAAACGCATTATCCCCCTGTCTCGTCTCACTAATTAATTAACTCGCCGCACAGGTGACAACAGCGTTCACGGCTGCGACGACGGCTATCTTTAGGATTGGCGAACAAAGCCAAAAACATTTCGATCCAAAAATGTCGATTAATCGACGCGCATCCGCCGCATTTTCGCGCGTTCTCAACCGAAGCCGAATAATAATGACGAAACCGCGCCGACTGCACACACCCGTCGACCCACATTTATAAATAGAGAGATCTCATCTCCGACGAGAGAAACGAAGGTGCGTGCCGTGTGTCACCCCAGGAATATCACGGCCGACCGAGTGACCGGCGAGTGCCAGCGTGAATGAGACCCCGAATCATTTTACACACGGTTGGGAAACAAAGCTATTTTACATCTAGTCGTATAATGGTTAAGCCAATAATTTATCATCAATGTCTTATTTATTATTTAAATTAATAATTAAGAAAAATTATAAATATATATTTTTTTATATATATAAATTGTATTCCGCACGTGTCTTCCTGTCCCTCCCGTGAAACGGATCGAATAAGTGATTAGCCAGCAAGTTTGGATACGAAATCCGCAGAGCGAGAATCTTCCTCTTGTGATATCGGACTTTAGGTATATAGCGCGAGAGTAACTATGCACGTAATGAAATGCATAATGCTTCTATTGTCCTTGGCTATGCAATGTCGATTATGTAACGAGCGCGAAGGAAAAGGTCGAACTGGTAATAATGAGCCTCGTAAAAATTTAAAAATAAATTTGATAAACAGGTAATAGATATTAATCATTATTTTAAATACCGCAGAAATATTAGAAATTCCTAAAATAAGAGAAGATATATTAATTTTGTCTTGAATATCAAAAGAGTATATATTTTTAAATTTGAAAAAAGATTTTTGAAAAAAGAATTTTAGACTAAAAATTTAATATTTTCAAAATATTGTCAAAATTTATCAGATCTTGGAAAAAGTGTACAAAAATTTCGTTCGTTTTCATTTTTATTTTCTTTCTTAATCAAATGATAAGATATAATTACCCACTTTTTGTTTATATTATATTTTTTAATCATTTTTAATTGTTTCGTACGAAACAACTGGCGAGAGTGGAAGAATCGCCGGAGATTCTTCCAATTTTCTTCGTCTCGTAATAAAAAGGCGAACGCGTGCCAGCTCAACAGAGGACACTTTGCGTTGGCGCGAGGAATGTTGGCCGCTAGGGCGATTTATCGTTGCATCGCGGGGACATTAAGGATCGTTGCTTGGCGATAGACGAAATTTAAATCAGCTTGATGTGTCGTAACGACCGAGACCGCGGGCCGTTTACAGGAGATTGGGAAGAACGATCTCGCCGTATTATTAGAGGCATTATTATATACATCAGTGTGTTACGTGGCGAAGTATATATACACATTGTATATGCGCATCTCTCTCTTTCTCTTTCTCTCTCTCGCATTTGGCATCGCATTTCGTTCCAATCGCGGACGCTCAAAGTTATTGCTAATGGACGAAGCATTAAGCCACGTACGCGTGTTTTTACGCGCTCGTACAACGGATTTGTGAGTAGCCGAAGAAAGAATCCGCCGGGCGAAACGCACGTCGAAATAATAAACAAGAACGATTTTTTTTTTTTTTTTTTTTTTTTTCAGGACGCGCACATGTTGGACATATATACTCTTCGAGATAATATATTTACATTGCTATTTGACGAATTAACTCCGATAAACATATAGTTCCTCGAGCGTAAATAAAAAAAAAAAATCTATTTTAGATCTCTCTGACAGAATGTCGCCGTCTTTTTTTTGAGCAATTTTATATCCCGCAATTCTATTATACGCTTCATCGCGAAAAGTAGAATTACAGCGTCGGTGCGATGAGAAGATATCGGACGTCGAATATATTTACGCCGCAAATGTTACAACGCCAAGTTTATGGACTTCTTTCTAAGCCTTGAATTTTTATGACTCTCGACACTATTGAGCTTTTTTTGCGGTAGTAAAGATTATAGTATCGGGAAAGAATAATTGAATTGGACGGTAACTCTCGTATATCATACCGATCCGAAAACTCAATGCGTATTAATCAATTAAAAGGAGGCAGACTCGTATTCGTCGATTTATACCTTAAGAAAGATTACGCGCGGAAAACGACATATTGCAATTTTATCTTTCTCGTTTCACGCTGATCTGTTTATCGGACGAACGCTTATTTTCAATATAATAATATATATTAGATAGCGGAATTATCTCTCCGAAACAATCGTCGATGCTTTCGTCAAGATAAACTGGCGCAATTGTCATTCGTTTTAGTGCCGTTCGAAATCGATTTCGCGCCGAAACACGAAGATTCGATTCTTTACAACCGGCCTACCATTGTGATTACATCGCGACTTTGTTTTCGCTCTGCCCTCGTCTTTGCAGAGTGTGCGTCGAAAACAGGGATCGTCCCATCCCGCGACTGTCTACCGATTTCGTGAAAACTTACGCGCCTCGCGGGCTTAGCATGGAAGTGAAAAATATCCATCTGGAAGTCAGCCAGTGAGACTATTTCCAGAGCGAGTGGCATAAATAGCGTTGTTGTGGCGAACAAATGCTCGTTGTGGCCCTCGTGTGCAAAGCGAAAAATTACAATATGCGAGATATCAAGATGGACAGTACTCGAAAAAAATGATGCGTAAAGTGTATCTTTGGGAGAAATCTATTGATTCAGGAATTGCGTACGTTCGAATATTTACGCATCTTTTTCCGCCTCGATTGAAATTTACATGCGAAAACACGGTGTGTAATTAAATACATTCAATATATTTCATATTAAATCAGAATGTAAATTAAAATTGCAATTTTGCAATCAGGTTATCCGTTTAATGAATTCATGAATTTTTGATCATATAAATTTAAATTGAAATCAATATGATTAAGGAATTAATCAATGAATTAATCAATAAGAGCGTTTTTTGGCCCCCACAGGATTTTCAAAAAACAATTTTTTTTTTTTTGTATTATATGATCATTAGAAATGTCACGAATAATCATTAGGTAAGCAAAAAACTCGATCCATTAAAGCAAAATTAATTATTAATTATTAGTTTAAGTATACCACTATGGTATTTAAGCCATTTTTATAACTAATAAGTGAACTAATAAAATATTGTCGCTCATTATATTATTCTGTCATCATATTAATATCATTTTAGACTATACATGTATCGTCTCCAAAGTGAAGGTAAATACAGCTCATAGTAAAAATATTAATTTTTGATTCCTGACATATAAGTGCCTATAACAAATAGGTGATCACTATTAGTTGCCTACAGACTTAAGCCTCTACACCGCGTCAAGGTTGTGATCATTGTAGAGGTTTTAATATATTTTTTTATTATTTTCTTTTTGATTTTGCTTTTTAATTTTTTTTTTTTAAATTTTTTGTCTTTAAGTTTTTTGACATATTGAACACTATGATCGTGACTTTTAAGTATCTTCCTCACCTTCATCTGTGCAGCAGGACAAATCGTGAACAGCATCGTCTGTTTTCAAAATCTCCATGAGCTGTATTCACCTTCACCTTGGGAATGACATATTGTAGTTTAAAACATTGATATGATGGCAGAGCAGTATAATAAGCGAAAATATTTTATTAGTTCACTTATTAGTTCACTTATTAGTCATAAAAAGGGCTTAGGTATTATAGTGGTATATCTCGATATAATTAAACTAATAATTAGACTAATAATTAATTTTGGCTTTATGGATTTAGTTTTTTTCTCGCCTAATGATTATTTTTGACATTCTTAATAATCATACAATACAAAAAAATTGTTTTTTGAAAATCCTGTGGAGGCCAAAAAACGCCCTTATTGACCCTCCTCTTTTGAAGTTTATCTCACATATATGTATATGTCTCGCACGTGCACACGCGTGTATAATTCGCTAGAGAAACTCGCATCTATAATATACCTATATCTAGCATCATACCTATACCGCATCTATAATATATCTATCTACAGTTCCCGCAAGGATACGCACGTATCGTCGCGGATATGCGGCGGTCTATGCGGTTAAACATACTTTTGCCGCCGATAAGCGCGTATGATCGAGCTTGTAAATTCCGCTTATCAACTGAATGTCAAGCTGGCCAAATGGATTTGCGGTAGACCGAGATCTCTCTCTCTCTCTCTTTCTCTCTCCCTCTCAATAGCAACATCCCGAGCGGTTGGAACGCTTTTATCGGGGCGAATCGATATCGTGACATCACTGCGTTTTTACTAATTACGTTTTTGGTAATTATGTTTCATTTTCATAATTACGACTCGGAGAAATCTTATCAAGTCGATATATATATATATATATATATGTCGTATGTTTTCTTTTCTTTTTTTTCCCTTTTTTTTGCGACGCGAAAAAAATTCTCGAGAAACGCCGTTTATCTCGCCGAGATTCATAGATAACCGGTTTCGAGAAAAAATCGCGAAAAAATAACGCCCGTATGTATCATTGTGATCTGCCTGGGATTTACATAACACCTTCCGGATAAATGCGCGAATAATTAGCCGTTAATGAGCGTGGCATACGCGCCAAAAGGTTAATCGCGAGGCTTTTGAGCGAGGTCGTATCTTTCGTTATCTCGGATAAGACACGCGTCGCGTGTCATGTGAAAGCTCGATCGAACGGGGGAGATCCGCGCATACACGCGGCCGATACATTCGCGCACACGCTCACATATACACGCGGCCCGTTCCATTATCCGAGACAGGAAAGTTACCTTATTGTGTTCGCTACTGGAGATCTGCCTCTGTCCTCTATCCTTGAGTTTCGTCCTTCAACTGCAAACACAAACGGAGAAAAGTTTGTTATATATATTGGCGCCGAACACATTAAGGAGGGGACATGCACACAGAAGAGTAAGATTAATTTTTATATTTTCTTAAAGTATATCTCAAAATATCTCGGAAACGACTGAATGGATTTACTTCATTATTTTTTCTACTTATTCTGCGTGAAATTATGTAGTCTTCGTATAGGGATTTTTTTAGAAAGCAGTTTTTTTATTTAAAAAGAAAAAAAAATTGTTCATACAAAAAATTGCAACTTTGAATACAGAAATCCGTCATTTTATTACAATTGAGAATTTCTACAATCGGCTACGACAAAGATTTAATTAATTAATATATTTCAAGAATTGGTTGAGTTTTTTTTTCCCCCATAAACTATGTGAAAACTACGATGGTTACAGTAACGGACAAAAGTTTGGGTCTATTTCTTTCTAATATTTTTAACTAAAAATTTTATGTATCACTCATTAATATACGTGTAAGATTTTGATCAAAAGTCTATTGGAATAAAGTTAGTTTCTGCAAAGAAAAAATTCGTAAAAATAGATATCTTTTTGACTCTTTTGGATGTATGTCCTTTCTTAAACAATACAAGTATCGCGCGCGCGAGCTAACGAATCAGCTGTTTTTACCGTGCGGCGGAAATAAACTGCGGCTCCGCTTAATAAAAAGAAACGATAATTACGACTTTACGCTCCGTCGAATAATGATAAAACGCCCCATAAATCGAGAGATTCAATCTTTAGCCATTATCGACCAACTCGCAAGGAGTTCTCGTTTTGTTCGACCAATCTCAAATACACGTTCGCCGCAGATCCTCACGGATGCGACGAAGCGAGAAACGAAAACGACATTCGCGCTTGCGCAAAAAAGTTGCAATAGAATCGCAAACTGTTGTAATAGTATGCGAAACCGCATAGTAAAAGTATCGAGCTAAATTTAAAAAAAAAAAAAATCGTTTTCAAACAACCATTCCGTGTAATAAAAACGGGGTAAAAAGTTGCATTTGGCGAATTTGACGTAGGCGAGAAACGCGCGACTCATAATTACAGTGACCGTGAACCAAGCAAAGTCTTGCTAACCAAGGTTCAAAGTTCGTGCGACGATGCATGCGTCGTCGCGTGTTGTAGTCAACGCTGTTTATGTGAGTCACTGCGAAACAATTCATCGTTGATTTTAGATCTTATTCTTCCTAATCTCTTAATTTTCTTCTCATAAAATATCTCATCCATGTCTCGTCAATAGAAGAGAGACGGAAAAATTATTGAAAATTTTAAAAATTTCAACAAAATAAATTTCGATAAACGGTACGTAAAACGATGATCTGAAAAATTTAGACAATGTTTAAATAAGAAGGATCTTGTGAATAGTTTTTGTTACATTGCATTTTACTTTCAATTTGAGCGAATATATGCGAGCCTATCCAAAAAGAGGAGACTTTATGGAATAAATACCAGGTAAGCCGCGTTTCTTTGAACGGGGTCACGTATTCGCTATTCGATGAAATATTGAAACATCTAGAATCATTGATACATACGTCTAATTCGATACGTTTCGATGGCACACATTTTTAGTCACTAAGATTTTGCGGTTTCTTCACGAAGGCGCGTCAATGGTGATTCAAAGCGTGTCAATGCAAACAATAGACTCCTCGTTATCGCTTATTTGCGCCTATTATTGAACGTTTAGGGAGAGCAGATGACGATGTGTCGGTGGTTAAAGAAAAGAAAAGAGAAAAAAAAAATAAACACGGCACTCTGTTGATGCGCTTTCGTGACGTCCGCCTGGTGGAATGCCTGGTAATCTCCGCCGTGCGAGAATCGTCGGAGGACAATTTCGCGAGACACGCCCGTGAATCACGTCGTACGGCTCTGTGACCTGATCCAATTTCGAAATAATCCCCGAAAGAAGATAAAAAGAGAACTCCTGGGCGTCCTCCTCTACGCCTGCGCACAGATGGAATACGCAATCACGAGTGTCTGCTCGAGTCGAAAATATACAACACGCGTTTGACTTCGTAAAAAGAAAAAAAGAGATTCTAAAATGAACGAATCTCCTGCACGTGTCGTGCCATCGATTACCGATGCGCGAAAATACTCTTCGCTGAAATACTCTTGAAAATTAGCGTAGCTACCGAGGGAGAAAGATCTTCGCATCACGTAATCTGACATTTTACTTCGCTTCGAGATGCTAAAATTTCGAGAATATTCTTGAGGAATCGATATTCTAGAACCGTAGAGAATTTTGACAAGCGAATGACTACTGTCGAGTAAAAGCTATCGATACGACGGTTGGCGAGGCTTCGAAGATCGGGCCTGTTGAAAATAAACGGGAAGTCAAACGCTGACGCAATCGTGTCGATCACGTCGCGCGAAATTCCGGGTTTCACGTGGAGTGGTGGTAACAATCGCTTTCATAATAAAGCGAGCGTGTTACAACCGTCCGTCGCGTCGTGGGCTAATGCATTTCTTGCGGCTAGAAGTTTCAGGAGAAGTGAGTGACACGACGCGGGGAAAGTGATCGACGTGTAGTCAATAAGGTAGAATGTCCTTTTTCTCGTGCTGTCGCTACGGCTATGGCCCAATCGTCGACGATCGATTGAACAATGGATCGGGAAGGCACGAAGCGTAATTTCATTTGTACCGCAAAATTGCATTCGTACCGAGAAAAATTGTCATTTCCGCCTGTCGCCTTTTTATCCGTTCTTTTTCGTAAGTAACGCGAGAGCAATACGATATCGATGATTATATAAGACCTAGATAACGTAATAATAATTTTTAAAGAAATGCAAGAGAGAGAAAGAATTTTTTTCTAAAATATCAATAATCGTATTTAAAATATACACACAAATATAGTATGATTTTATCTTAATATAAATCAAAATTTTTCTCTTATTTTCGATCTCAATTTTCAATCTGACATCTACTTTTGGATCTTTTAATCAATCAGATCATCTTCTCTTGAAACTATTTAATCTGCAGTTTTTTCTCTTTCAAATCTCCAAATGAGAAACGCTTTGTTTACCGTCTATTTGTGTGAAGTATAAAATAGAAGCTCAATTCCTACATACAAAATAAAAAAATTTATCGAAATCTCTCTAGAATTTATAAACGTGACAAAATTGAAATTGATAAGGAACAAAATATCAACTCGGGACTAATGATTCGGGAAAGTGATCTCTCTTTTTCGTAACGGGCGTGAAATATGAGAAAGTGACGATTTTATTCTTGTGTAACGACAAATCAAAACGCAAAAATGCAACGAGAATATTCGCATAATGTGTGTTAAAAGCGCATTCGCCACTTTTGCGAACGGAAATACACGGGATTCATCTCGCGTAATCAAGCAACTTTCTCATACTTGAGTTCTCCTCAGGGTCAACAGTACAGTCAGGCAAAGGACGTCGGCAAAAGAGGCCAACTAGGACATCAAGGTCTTCACGGCTCGGCAATAAGGGAAAGTACAAGAGGCTTTCGACGGAATGACCCTTTAAGGGGCACGAGGGTAGTTTCGACGACGACAGTGAAGGGGAGAAGGGGTACGAAGAGGGGATATATTGATCGTACCGAAAACATTCGCCCCAGAAACGGGATTCTCCTTTGCATCTCCCGACGACGGCGAAAAGAAAAAGAAAAAAAAAAAAAAACAGGCGATTTTTCTTCATCATATATATTCGGCGAGAAAATTCCTTTGGACGGCGCCGTCCGGGATATATCGACGTATCCTGGAATCAAGTCGTTTCACGAGATTTAAATCTGCGGCGACAGCCCGTCGAAGTCTCTCTTTCTCATGAGCGAAGGCAATTTAACAGTGCCCCGGCATTTGCTCGAGAAAATTGCGACGCACAAATTGCACATAACGGTTATTGCAGGGTGGCGGAAAAAAGTGGGAAGTTAAGCTCCATCGTTAGAAATGTAACCCTCTCTCCCGTCTGAGTAAATCCGAGAGTTTCGAGTAGCGTAATCTAAAACAACGTACGATTCTGCTCCCCCCCCCTCTTTTTCCACCCTCCTCCTCCTCCTTTCTTACCGGCACTCGATTCATTATATCATCGCGACGAGAATGTATGTCGTGCTCGCGTCAATTATTATTGATGTGCAAGCGTATAATTTTTCCGCAAGATACATAATCGTGAATGCTCCTACGCACGAGGACTGCGGGGGTGCCAAGAGAGAAAGAGAGAGAGAAAAAATTATGAAGAGTCATCAAGGGTGTCATATTTAGATATACCGCGGTGGTCGCATGAGGGTTGAATTCTCAAGGACGCGGCGATGACGTAGATGAGAGAGAAGAGGGTGGCCGGTCTATTTTAACGGGCGGTCGCAGGTGATCGATCGCGGAGTGTCGTACCAACCCCGCGAAAAGCACGGGACGGAATATTTCGTAACTGCTCCCGTGCTCTCTCTCTCTCTCTCTCTCGTTCTACACTGCCTATTCCTGTAATCCTCATTTGTAATTTCGGTTCGTGGCACGCGAGGGTTATTGAACCGTTACGAGAGGGAGCGGGGG
>NW_021850257.1:751739-764339 GCF_003651465.1 Formica exsecta
GGGGGGAGGGGGAGGGGTGGAGGAGAGTGTATAAGTTTCATCACCGTCGAAGTTTAAGTTCTCCATCGAGACCGAACACGCCCGCATATCCGAAACTGATCGATCGTGAAATTTAGACCGGCTGTGGTGTTAGCCGCCTCCATTCGAGTGTACGAAACCATGTCACGCGTCAGGAATTCTTTATTATTTCATTGTGAAAATTGTTAGAGCTTTATTCTGTCCATGTTTGATGTTTTATGGCAAATACAAAATGTATTTGTTTCAACATAGACTTTCAAATAAGCATTCTGCGATGAAAAATAATATGATTGTTTATTATAATATTATAATGAGACCATCTTTTTTTATCTACAAATTCTTTGATTAGCTTCAAACGAAAATTCGGATTTATTAGTCTCGTTTTGTATATTTTATATATTTTATAGAAATTGTAGATTGATATTGTAAGCAACTTTCTACGTCGTTTAATACAGAATGTATCCGAAATTGTGATACAATTGACAGGATATAAAAAATAGGTCAAAAATGTAGAATAAAAGAAGGCTTCGTTTTTGAAAAAATTGATGGCATATATTTATGCCCCTTTTTGAATTGTATCATATATTATCAAATTCATCTAAATAGAGCGGTTATTGAAATATATCTAAAAAGCTGCACTATTTTACTGGAAAAATAAAAAAGTATCAATAAGTAATTGATACTTTATATACGTCATCTCTTTACTAAAAAAACTTAAATTATTTTACATTATTTAGATTAAATTATTTTAGATTTTTAAATTATCTTAGAATTATATAGATTTTACTAAATGACATGTTGTATTTTTCATTCATGTACTGATAGCTATTGTCAAGACAAATTCAATGAAATAATAAAATCGAATGTATATATATATATTTGCTTTCAATATTTAATGCGGTTGCATTAGATAAAAGCTTTCATCTAAGAACTTGGAAGCTTGGAAAAACGATAAAATACATTTCTGTCGCTTCGTGAGGGAATGTAGGACAGTCTGATAGGTCGTTACAGAGATAACACCCGGACGACCGCTTCTTTGGAAGCGCATTTCGATGAATGAGAGAAAGAGGAAGCTATGTTTCTCCCTTCGGTAATTTTCTTCTCTAACTGTGCCGGCAACGTACGTAGGAAGCGAGCCAGGTCGCCGGGAGCTTTTGTAACGTGGGCGGAAAAGCTCAGATCAATATCAAGCGCGAATTGGAACGTTACGTTGCGAAGATCGACCCGTGACCTAGTATGGACCCGCCCGTAGGTAGGGCGGCGATAGTGGCGCCATCCGAAAGATTATTTTGCACACACAAACACACACGCACACAGGTGCGATACGCACATACGCACGCACGCACGCACGCACGCACGCAAAAGTCGGTCAGGACGCATTTTGCCCAGGAAACTTTTCGTCTTTGAAGTATTTACACTCCGTTACAAGCAATTATTTCACATGCCATTCTGAATAAATTTGCATTTGACGCTTTGTTCGCAATACGATACTGAATATTCTTATCATTCTTAGCTCCAATTCATGAGAAAAAGGACGTACATACTACATAGTAACTTACATATATGAAATGAAACAATGTGTGTGTACTATTATATCGATCGTAAAGAGGCTTATTTTGCATCAAGTTTTAAATGCAATGTAAAATTAATTGATCGCGCGTTCCAGATTCTGATCTGCTTTTAACGAGTGGCGAATAAACAAGACGTATACGTTTAGTAAATACATATACGTTCAGTATATATATATATACGTTTAATATACGTTTAGCGTATCTATTTATGTAGAAAAGTTCGTGGAAGTTATAATAGATGTATGTCATACATGTAGTCATGTAATAGGGACGAGAGAAAGGGAGATACACGCAAATTACTATTCGTTGAGTCAAAATTAAATCTGTACTTTCTAGATTAGAATAGTCATTATTTTTCTACTGACAATCTATTTCATCTTCAATATTCTTTTCAATGTTTAGCTATTTTCATCTTTAACTGCGTCCCATAAAGGACGATAATTCACCAAAAAAGAAAGAAAAAGGACTTCTTGATCAAATGTATGTACGTATTTCAGATAGTGAAAGTCATCTCTTATTCTGAAAAACATTATTAAATTTTCTCAATTATATATAGGATAATTTTCCGGAAGAGATAAATTGCCGTTTGAAATGAATTAAAATGTGAAACAGATATATAACATTATAACACATGTACATGTTTCTGTATTTTTAATGTTTTAATTACATTTTAATGTTTTAATTAATTAAATCAATTAGATTGGCTAATGGCGGTCTGAAAATATTGTACGCAGCGTATTAGATTTAGACAAAAGTGTTTATTTCTTATAATAACGAAGAGAGAGAGAGAGAGAGCGCATTTGTAAATATTAATGGCATTATGATTTTAATATAATATCTTAAAATCGAATCTATTAAATCCTCTTAATCCAAAGTAATCTGATTAGCTACATTTGCTCAAGAATATTGAAGTAAATCATCTACCATTTAAAAATGGAAGAGTTGGATCAATTTTAAAGGGTATAGAGATAAATCAGTTTAAAAAAGAAGGATAAATTATGATTTCATGTATAAAAATAAAAATCGAAATATTAATAAACATAATTTAGAGATTTCACACAAAAGTATAATTGAGGAATTATATTATAATAACTGTTCAAACTATTGATAACAAAACGAGACATTTTAGATAGATATTTTAGATAGATATTTTAGAATAACAGAATAGCACTTTAATAATTCATTTAACAATAAAAATAATGATTCGTATTTTTAATAAACTCTTATTGATATATTCAAAAATTGTCTATAATATTTTTAAATATTTTAGTCGCAATTTTTTCTCTCAAAAATTATTTAAATTTCAATTAAAAAAAAAACAAGTAGAGTTGTGCAAATTAAAAACTTGCACATTGCTTCTTCATCATTTTATCTTACAATGCTTAAGCTGCTTTAAGCATGCGGATTTTTCAATTTTTGCTTCCTCATAGAGAAAGCTTTGTGAGCGAAATAAAAATTAAAATAATTTCTTTCACCGATCGGCATAGAAAACTCGAAAAAAAATTTTGTCACGAAAACAAAGCTTCCTCTATGAGGAAGCAAAAACGATTAGTTTCTTTTCTATAGGTTCGTCCATCTCCTATCATATAGTCTATAGTCTATAGTCCAAGTAGACGGCATAAAGGAATAAATGGATTCCTTGTACTTTTTATTACGTAAATAAAGAGCAGATTTTTAAATCGATGTTTTCAGTAGATATCAAAGTGGTCTACTAAATTTTTTTTTAAAGATTTTATTTGCCTCGGAATTTAACATTTCATATACAACGCGACAATCAATAACAAAATGTTGAAATATATCATATTAAGAAAACTTTTGAAAATCATGCGCGCGCTGTTTAATAATATTGCGAAACTTGGTGTATAAATTTGCGAAACAATGAGGGGGAGGAGGGAGGAGAGGTGCAAATTATTTTGCAAAAATCGATTATACCGCGCTATAGTAGATCGCGTGTTACGTAACGAGAAGAGAAAGACGCGACATCCGCGGACTTTTAACGACCTTGAGAGGATAGATTTGGCAATGCATCTCGAAATAGCGGCGTCGCGTCGGCGAGGAGGTTGTTATTGCCCGTCGTTCGTTCAGTTCGAACTAGTTTCTCCGCTCCTATGTCCACGATAATGCAATTTGCCTATTCAATGTGCACGCGCACACGCAACGTACACACGCGAGGGCGCGCGCGTATTTAACTTTTTCCAGATGTCTACACGACAATGATAACACGCGTATGCGTACACGGTGACGCGGTATCGTACGTGACGAGTGGAAAAATGGGACAGTCACGATTCTAATTGAGATGCGCATAACTTAGCGAGCAAATCTGTCCACAGATATAAGGCTGTTCGAATGATGGCATCCCTTCCCTTCCCCCTCTTCTTTCTGTGTCTTCTTTCCCGATAAATATTGTACATTATTGGGACGCCAGTATCACGCGTAAACAGATTTTTATTTGTTCGCAAAAAAAAAAAAAAAAAAAAAACCGGGAAATCACGTATCCGTGATATTTCACATCTACTCGATTCTCGAGAGACAGTTGATTTTATTAAGCGTTTCTTTCTTACTTTCTCGGTGAATATATTTTTGAGTATAATGGCAGTATAACGCGACTATATATCACATCGTAAAATGATTCACGCGCGCGAACGCATAACTTTCCGCGATATAAACTATTGAATTTTTTCGCGGCAACCGCCGCATAATCCAGCCTATGTGAACTCGCGGCTGGTTAACCGCTATGTATGTCTATCTATAGACGTTTATTCTTGTCGACATCAATTGCGAATTGCGTCTTTGCGAATATTAAATCGTATTATTGTTAAAATGTTTATTTGCCGCTGGCGAAAATTCGTGTGACTCTTTCATAATCGGAGTACACTTGATTCAATATCGACGTCACAAATACTGCGCAATGAAAGTGTTTATTCGAATAGAAAACATTACTTTTAGCGTCTTTCAAAGTACAAAAGTCGAGTGGACGAGCGGCAATGCGTACTTTTTTTTTCTGTATTTTTGTTTCAAATGAGAAATGCAAATTGTTTTCTTAGAGTCTACATTTTTGTCGAGTCAAGAAAAAGAAGAATAGATAAACAACAACAAACTAATAGCGTGAAATTTGTATCCAGGAACGCAATTGTTTCTTTCATGATTCAGTAATTTCACACCGCCTATCTTTCTCCCTGTCATTGTAATCGTCCCGTCATCGTGTTGTCGATTCTAAAAATTGAACCGTGTTGTGACTAGTAAAACTTCCAAGACAAAAGCAGAATGAAAACGGCCCCTCGTTCTTACATTGCATCGCTTCCACGTGTTTTCCCCTTGGTAACTGTTCTACTACTTTGAATTCACGCGTAAAATTCTTTCAAAGAAGGAAAAATGGCGTTTCCGCGAAATGTTGCATATTCAGCTTCGCGAATGAAAATAGAGATAAAGTAAAATAGCGGCTCGTCGCTGTATATGAATTTGTTAAACAGTAAAGCCCTAAAATATATATCAAATAAATAAATCAAAATAAATTTTTAAAATAATCAAATAAATAATTAAATAAAATAATAAATTTAAAAAAAATAATAATCAAATAATAATAAAATAATCAAACAGCTACTCGTTTCCGGTGATAGCCATCGATTATATCTCGTCAAGCGTGATTGTCAGCGCATTTTCGGCGGTACCTCGCGCTAATAAGGTTATCGTAACGGCAGGAACAAGTGCGCCGCGTAGATAAGTTCTTTATTTATACAAGGAATTAACACACGAAATCTCGCTCGCCGGAGGTGTACACGCGGCAATAAATTCCGCGTGTAGGTGACACGTACGTGTATGCTCGCCCCGTGCTAGGGTAAATCTGAGCTGAAACTGTCACTCATCGTCGCGCGTTATCTCTATATACGTTCTTCCAGTTTCCGCGAACGTTTCTCGGATAAAGTCGTTTTTCTTCGTGCGTTGATAAATTATAAGCGCGCGTGGATATTGGCTTAACGACGAGTGAAATAATTAGCGCGCGAGAGGATTTTTAATGAAACGTGCTGTTTTATGGTCTATGCTATAAAACGGGATGTCTTGTTATCGCGCGGCACGCTATTATATGCTCGAGCGAAAGATATCGTCTATCAGCCGAGACGGTAAATTAACGCGCAGCCCGGATTTAAATTAACTTTGCAACAAACCGGACTTATAATTCAGCGACAGACAAACGGAATTTCTTTATAAATATCGTGATTTGATATCTGTTCCACTGGCAACACACATAGTTAACTAAATATATATGTTTGCGTTTTACACAAGGATCGAATTTGAGAAAAATATATTATTATTATAGATATGTACACGTTTCAAATTGCAGATTAATGAAAATAATCACGTAAACAATTTCGTTTATAAATAGAATGCTGTTTGATTTATACATATCTTCCGCGAGGATAATAACGAGCGAATAGGAAATATTTATTTGAAATGCTTTATAATTGAAATTTTATTACTAAAATAATAATTTTAAAAGATAATCAAAGAAAAATTCTTGAAATAATATTTGACATTATCAGATATTTTTGTGTTAATCATTTCACGAATATTGTTTTCGTGATTATTACAAAGAAGATAAAAATTAGAAAAGTAACAAAATACATGTAATCGTTTAATGAAAAAATAACTATCATTTATTTATAACGTTTATTTATAACTTAAAACTTATGTAATTTTACAAAAACAATTAATAATTAAATAAAACATGAATAAAAAAAAGGATAAGATAAACATAAGCCGTGAAAAGAGAAAAATAAATAGAACACATATACAATTCTGTAAAAATATATTTTTTTGAATATTTTATTGCCTATATAATAAAAAACAATTAATGTAATTGATTATTATTTATGAAAAATCTCCGATAAAATACGTATTTATAATATTTTTATTTCTAATTTTTAAAATCAACTAAACATTTCAAATAGAATTTTAATCAATGTGCAAATAAATTGTTATATTTTACATTAACTATTTATATGTAATTCAAAGGAAAAAGTATAAGTATTTTTTTTATTTTCCAATATTATTGTCTCCACAATCTTTGATTATTAGTCATATAGTGCTTAAATTAAACGATCTGTATATACATTAATCAAATATGTATCAGTATCGTAATCGATTGTCTATCAAAATATTGAACGCATCGAGAATTAAATAAAACAATCATATCGTAAAGTATCGAGTTGTCTAGTTAGAAATAGCTTCGTCTATAAAATATCCGAAAGAATATCTCCTTCGTAAAACAAGTAAATAATCGTTAAGAATATTTGTGCGGATCGTCCGTCACGTTCGTATAACCCATTTGTTACCTACATTTGTTGTCTTTTATCTAGTAAGGCGCCGTTAATTTAAAAAACACTCGGTAAACACGTTGCACACGACTATCCGACGATGATGTAGTCGTCGCACAAACACTGCCGCGACAAAATATATCATACGTGTTCTCGCACGGGGATATATATAAATAACGAGAACGATGGCCGGTCGGCTGAAAACGGCGCCGTTTTGTTCAACCGCCGCATGTGTTCGCCGATTTCGTGCAGGTAGCGCAAAATATTGGCTGCCGTAAATTCGCACGGATATCGTGCCCCCCACCCCCCCTTTCCCTTGTCCTCTCTCCCCCTGCCAACGATCGAGCGACTGCCCGAAAATTATGGCCCGCCGGAAAAGACGATGGACGACGCCGCGAAACGAAAACGAAGCGATCGTTGTCTTGCGCGCCGAATGATTGAAACGGGCGTGGGAGTATCGAATCGATTAGGTTGCCCCCGATCGATCCACCGGAACTCCGGAAACTCGCCCTTACTGCTCCACTTTCGTCCGTGATTTCTTCGCTTCCTACGCGCGTCATTTTTCCTCTCCCGGCTTTCGAAACGCGCGATAGGTAAACCGATTTCGCCGGAAACTGCAACGATCCTATTTTTTCCATCGTCGAATTTGACACCAGCCATTAATATATAAATTAGAAAGCACAGCATTCTGCCCCTTTCCCTCGGAATAAAAATAAAAAATTCAAAATAATTTTAATTATACTGAAAAAAAATTTAAAGTATCAGGATAATATCGAAATTTTTTTTCAATGGAATATTGTATTTTTTTATATATTTTGACAAAGCTATTTCCGAGACGCATACAAATTCTAATAAGATTGTTAGAGAAAACCGAAAAATATGTGTTTCATTAATCTCCGACTTTTCAAAGTTATTTTGTTAAGAATAAAGCTTCGGATAAAAAAATTTTATTCTATTTACATTTTATTTTCTCACGAAGAATCATACGCTTGCTGACTTTACCATGATTTCGAACGCACTCTGTATATTTCTCTGAAAACAAATCCAAAAGATTTATTTCGGATGCAAGTCATGTGCCAAATATCGAGAAACTGAATATCGATCAATCCAATTCGATTTCTTCTTTTATAATACAGTAAGCCACGAGAAAACCTTGAGTTTCGCTCCAAGAAAAATCGCCACGTGCGTCGTCAACACGACGCGTATAATTGCGAGCGAGAGAAGCGAATCAGCGTCGCGGCTATTTTTCATATTTTCGCAAACCAATAACATTCTCCAATTAGATCCGCGATGATGTATCGACCGACGATGTCACGTAACTTTGCAGATGTCGGAATAGCGTTACGCAATCAATGTGCGGTAATCCGTCTGTCGAACGAGAGTCGATCGTTCCTTTAGAGCTTCGATCTCGCGAAGAGGAAACTGCGGGAGAGTCGACGCGCGCGATCGCCTCCGTGCAATTTTCACGTGTCAGATATGCGTGCCTCCGACTACCGTTGGATTGCGTTTGTCGTCAGTGCCGATCGATAGATGCATTGCCATGTTTCTATATCGCTAGCTTTCATGTTAAATGCAGCAGACGAAGAAACGGAGCGAGAAAGTATAAATAATAGAGTTAGACGGGAGGGGGAAAGAAGCATCGAGACTGCGACTCCGATAAAGTTTACAGGTTGCTCTTAAATAAATAAGATAGATTCTTATCTTGACGGAAATTGAAGAAGAGAATTCACTTTCTATTTTCAACAAATTTGTCAAATTTAGACAAGGTTTTGAGCAAGATATAAATGCTTTTACTTATGTAAGATCCGAGGATCAAGGACGTGATATTAAATACTGAAAAGTTATAATACCAAACGCGCGGATTGTTCTTCTAAAAATATGATGTAAATTTCCAATATTTGTAAGCGTTGTTAAAATTTCATAGCTTAACAATCAATGCCATTTTCGCATGACGCATCAGTAAATGTAAGAATTCACTTGTATATTTCAAATGCAAAATATTGGAAATGATCAGTTTAAAATATGAAGATTTTGTTGTATAAATAAGATAGTACATATTTAAAAATTTATTTTCTGTGATATATATAAAAATGTAGGTGAAATATTTATTTTAAATATCATAAATGAAATTATTATTAAAGTATTATTAAACTTTAAAAAAATCATCAGAAATTATTATGTAGAATAATATTTGAAATTCTCGCAACGTATTCTTGTACATATTGACTATTTTAAATAAATATTTCATATATTATTTTAAATATAGTATTCTAGTATTCAGTAAAACAAGAAAATAATATTTAAAAAAATAATAAGAAAATAATATTAGAAAAACAACACAAAATAAGACTCACTTAATTTTAATATAAATTAAATATAAAACATTTATTTTAAAATTTAGCCTTGTTTGTTTATATGTGTGATGTTAATTTACAAAAATAATTAATATAATTTGATAAACATGAACAAAAACTGAACTAAGAATCGTAAACTGTAAAAGAGAAATAAATAAATAAAAATAGAATAGTTTGTGAAAATAGTATTTAAATATCTTTTATTATTCCTTCTATATAATAATTATTTCAATTAGTTCACTTGAAGTCTCCAACGATAAATATATATGTAACATTATATTGTTTATTTTTGATTCGTAAAATATTTCAAGTAATATACAATTTTAATTGACATAAAAATAAAGCATTATTCTATATCAACCTTTAAAATTCAGCAAGAACAATAGTTACGTAATTATTTTCTATTTCAGATTATTTATTGTTCAGTTTTACGTATATCTGTTAATGTTTTATATAACTATACGTCGATAATCTCGTTGAAATTAAATATTTTTAATTATTTTATCGTGAATTGCCTGTTTTATAACTACATCTTATTGTCACCGATCTTGAACAGACGCTGCAATTTCATAACGACGATGATTGTATTTTCAACTTTTGTTTTTACACGCGCGTGCATATACAAGCCGAGTCATGTGCGCAATTTGTAAACGCCCCCGCGCTCAGTCGTTTCGATTATACGAACCCGCGCGTGCGAAGGATACACAATGGCGAGAAAACGAGAGAAATAAAGATGAGAGACACGACGCGGGAGGACGAAGCAATGTGTCGAGGTATAATTGCCAAGTTCAAACGCGATCGTGTCTCTGGTCGGGCAACATTCCGCGAGCAGACGAGCCTTTGGTATGCAAAATCCATCGAGGGGGGAAGTGTGCGTGTTTGCACCACTATGTACGTGAGTGCAAAAGAGGCGTGCGCGAGTAAACAAAAAAAAAAAGGTTCGAAAGAAAACTGCCGCTTTGGATTGACTTTATGCCGATAACACTCTGCGTGTATCTCGTAATAGAAAATTACAACGTGTAACATCTCGTGTATCTTAATAGAAACTGTTTGGATCCCTTTTTTTAAATCCAACCATCGCACTGGCTATTTTCGCGAACTATTCTCTTTTTTTTTTATTTTTCTCTTAAAGTTTACGCCTCTTAGATCTCAGATTTTGTTCATGTTGTATCAAATCATGTTAATTGTTTTTGTAAATTAATATCAAATCAACAAGAATAGCTTATAACCTAATAAATTTAAAATTAAGTAATTCTTTTTGTTTTATGCCATCTTTCTAATGTTATTTTTCTTCCTTATAACGGATTTAATCATAATAATTAATAATATAATAAGAATATGCTAGAAAATTAAAATGTATAGAAAATTTCGTTACAAAAAATATAAAAATTAGTACTGTTTCAAAAGTATAGAAATTAGTACCGTAATTCATATATGTATATATAAGCAGCGAAAGTCTAAGTATATCTCCTTACACCGGTAAATATATTAAAAGTTTAAATATTTCTTAGAATTAGAAAAAAGTACGTTTTTTTTCTAGTACGTTAAAGTGGAAAAGATCGATTCAACATAACAACACAAATATATTTATGGAATATGCCATTGCTCAATTTTCCTTGTTCCGCAAGGAGACGTCAACATGTACGATCAACAGACACGATATCTCCGGTGGAACTGCGTAATTGCAATTACTTAGCTGACAATTAATCGCGTTGCCTCGACGTTTTCCCGGATAGTTCTATTCTTTTACGTATCTTCTTGCATTCGAACGCGAGAAAATGCCGCATGTCGACGAGACATGCAAGTCGACTTTAAATAACGGAGGATCCTCGTAATAGCATCTTCGGCCGCGTGACGTAACGTTAACGATGATAGAAAACAAGCTTGAGGCAAGGAAAATGATCATCGAAACAACTGAGTTGTAATAATTCATCCACAATTATGTAATTAGCTTAATTATAATAATTAGCGAAAAATTCGTTAAGCAACGTGAGATATTGTATAATTTTTTCAATACTTGTAGAAAGCTTGCGCGATTTTGTTGCGAGCGAAAAGGATTGAGTTTTATTCCAATAATTAATTTAAGAAAAAATAAAGATTCGTCGCGTAAATCGATCGAACGATCGAGCGCTTTGCCGTTCGACTGTCTCGGCGAGATCGATTCGCGGGGATAAACCCGATTACGATTTCGTCGCGGATTTATTACGAAATTGATCCGCGCAGCTGCCGGGATATATTTGCGCGAAGTAGTCTATTGGTAAATTAAACGGAATCTGGGCCAGTTACAACACCTGACGATGAGGCGCAATCTTTGACACAACACACGATGATGTCGACGAATCTCACGAATCGACGGCACGCTGATGCCAAATTTAAATCCGCCACTCACGACCGGTGCGAAATCGCATCGCGATCTCGTGGTAGATACGGATCACGAGCGAAAGTGGTAGTGCATCAACCGGGAAAGTTGTGTCATCAAACCACTTAGCAGTCTAAACTAATTTTCTATGTATTATGTATCGTCGCAAAATGTACATAAATCTTTTGAATGTAACACTGTTTGTACAAGCAATGAATAAACGAAAACAAAATTTTTGCACGGAATATTTACATTGATATTATAATTATAATAATATTTCTTTCTCATTCAAATGTACAATAAGTTAATATTAATTAATTTTAAGAAATATAATAATTTATTTTTATATATATAGAAAAATTGTAATTTTTATTCATAAATTCACAATCATACGGTATAATGCATAATAATTTTATATTGTAAAAGAATTTCAATCTTATTTTTTTATATAAAACTACAAAGAAAAGAACTACTATACAACAAAATAGGCTTTGATCTCGGATTGAATCCTTTCGTATCTTGAAAGGAGAAAAATGTAATTTATATTGATCGGTCGAACGCAATAGAAGTAATATAAAGCTACCGTACAACGACTTTATGTAATGGATAACACACTGCGTTTCACTTATACAATCCCTCGCGAGGAGTATCGTCAATCGTGATACGCGTGCAACACGAATATTAACTACGAGCGATACGTCGAACGACCGTGAAGCACGGAATGACGATCCTCACGCCTTACTCAGGACTGTAAGTCAATATTTACGAGACATTTAAGGCGAAAGGGCAAGGTGCGCGATCCATAAGGGAGCTTTGCACAGGATGTGCTCGAGCAAAGTTAAAGTAAACGGGAGCAAAAGGGCGCCCCCGAAGAAATTGATTACAGTATTACGACATAACGAGCGCACCGGATACGCTAAGTGGTTAAGCAACGCGAAGACTCGACAGGTTGTTTGGAATAAACTGTTGCAAAATAACATATATAT
>NW_021850257.1:764669-769275 GCF_003651465.1 Formica exsecta
ATATATTTATAATATAATTTTTCCAATTACATTTTTCAAAAACGTAACGTTTCATATAAAAAATTTTTGCCTCCTAATTTTTAAGCCATTTTTTTCCTAAAAAATTATCTTTACTTGATTACTCATATTAATTTATATTACATTCTATTATATTATTGTTTTCTTTATACACGTTCTCCCTGTTCATTTATTTCTTTCTTATTTCTAATGTGCTTTGTATTTTTTTATATTTTTGCTTCCTCATAGAGGAAGCTTTGTTTTTCTTTATTTTACGTTATCTACTTGTTTCTGACGTTTAAGACAAATAATTTTGAAGATATGAATAAACTTCTTTACTGTATTATTGATCTGCTCTTTAATTATTACGATATTTATACATTTTGCACGATAAATTATACGTCTTTATCTAAAAGACTTATATACTCTGTGCCAATTAATTAATTAATCTTGGATATAAGGAAATACCGTGAAAAATGCAACTAGAAGAGCCTGTCGAGCGGGAGTTTTAATTCGGATTGCATAAGCGTCGCGATGGCGACTTTGGAACGGCAAGGTTGAAATGCGTGGAAACGCGTTACTCACGTCTTTAAAGAGGCACGCTCACTCCACGATTAGGTTCGGCGACACACAAGATCGGCATTATAAGCTAACATTCGACGACAAACTCTCTCAGAATCAACGATGGTTATCTAATACAATTAATGTATGCTTTGAGGAAGATCCTCAGCTGGACCACACGCACCTAACGAGAGACGAAATTCGCAAAAATGAATGAGAGATATCGATAAAGTATAGCGTGGATTTGGAGAGTCAGCATTTCGTAATCCTCCGGAAATTGTAATCAACCGGAAATTAAATTAATATCTAGATCCTTATTGACTTAAATCGGGCTGAAAGATTTGTAAACAATGGTACGCGTGATAAAATCGCTTGATTAGTACGAATCGATTCAATCAAAAATCTAGAATATATATCGAGCATCTTATCAACAAGATATAAACAAGATAGATTTCAATAAATCGAATAAAGATAAGACTTCGATCAAACTAACTCGGGCGATATTCGACGGAGTAGATTCGTTAGCGAGTTTTCGCGATTCCATGCTCGATGACAAAAACAACAACAACAACGGACAAAATAATAAAATTTCAATAGTGTTCGCGTGTCTCGAACGCGAATCAAACGACAGGTGTCGAGAGATCTGTCGCTTCGCCTCGTCGTCTAATAACTCGGAACGTAATTAAGATGCCATTAAAGTTTAATGACATTAATAATTCATTAAGGCGAGCGAAGAGAAAAAAAGAAAAGACGACGTTCACGGACGACGGTATCGATCGACGCGACCAACGTCGACCGAGAGTCATATGCGATACGTCAGGTCGATACCAGTGCCGTGCAATGCAATTAAAAAGTCCGCTCGGGGAAGGTGTCGAAAGGAAAAAAAATCTCATTTATCTCCGCGAGGTATCTCGACACGCTCTCCCGTCTACTCCTCGCCTTCGCCACACGTACGATACACACGTATGCGGAGCACGCGCACACGCACACGCGCGCGCGCGCGTACACACACACACAAACAGACGCACATGCACATTCGCCGCACATCGACACACACGTGCGACCTACCGATGCATACACACCTGTATAATAATGTATGTGTTACTCCTCGGGGTCGCTGGTTAAAGCACCCGCACACACGTCCCTGTAAATCCGTCCCTGCGGTCCCCCGCGATGTTCCTCCACGCGCACCTGCTACTAGAGAAATATCCCGCGAGAGATCCCGTGTGTTACACGCGTGTAACGTATACTCGCGCGCGCGTGCCTCCGAACCGGACGTAGTTACGCGGACGAAGGAATGCGAGAGCCTCTCTCTCTCTCTCTCTCTTTTTGCACTCTCCTTTTCGCGTTTCGCGTCGACTTTTTTTCGCCCTCTCTCTCTCTCTTTCTCTCTTTAAACCTGCAAAAGCGAAAGCGCGAACGAGGAAGAGTAACACGCAGCTCGGTGTACCAGCGGAGACTGGCGGCTTCCCCTCGGTCTTGTTGAGCGCTGGCCGCTACAGCGGAATAGATATATAGAGCGCCACATATATCGTTCGTACACGGGTGTCCCACCACGGGACGAGAGGGGAGGAGGGGACGGAAGAGGGTCGCGGGGGAGTCGAGTACATGAAGGTAAAACGATAGGTACCTCTCCGGGAGAGGGAGAGAGAGAGAGAGAGAAGAAGAGAATAGCGGGTCGCACGCTCTCGGCGTTGTGACGTAATTCGAGTCATCCTGTATTGGTGTGTATACGTCCGTGTAGAGGGGTGAGAAGGAAAGGAGAGGGAGAGAAGAGCAAGGGGCGTCGCCGCATGGCGGGGCGCGATTCTCGTTTGGTGGGGAGAGGGCAAGGGCGAGATGGTGGGACTCGTGATGAGGAGGGGAAGGGCGAAAGGGGGGTAGGATGGCGGTCATTAGTGCTACTGGGACACGAAAGCAAATTCTCTCCATGCGCTCGTCTCCCTCCTCACCTTCCTACCCCTTTTTCGCCCCCTCGCGCGCGCCTCCCCACAGTCGTCGGTTACCACCACAGCGGCGCGTCCCCTCCCGATCTCTCCCTCGCGCTTTGGGGGTGCAAGCGCGATGCATCGACGGTGCATCGCAGCCCGGAGGTACACCTGCACTCCGCAGCTTCGTATATATAGAGAGAGAGAGAGAGAGAGAGAGAGAGAGAGAGAGAGGATCTCTCCCTCGCGCTTTGGGGGTGCAAGCGCGATGCATCGACGGTGCATCGCAGCCCGGAGGTAAACCTGCACTCCGCAGCTTCGTATAGAGAGAGAGAGAGAGAGAGAGAGAGAGAGGGAGGGTGGGAGAGAGAACTCTCCGTCCCGGCGGAAGGGAGAGCCTTGTTAGGGGCGGCTCGCGCGTAACGCGGTCGCGGAAAAGAGTTTGAGGAGGGGAGAACGAGAGGAAAGATTAGGTCGCACTCGCGACCTCGTCCTTGCAGGGACAAGACCGGAGACATTCTCTTTCCCGCGGTCAGCGTCATTTCGCACCGGCGGCGGCGCGTACGCAAACCGTGCCATGCTCGTGCGGAAACTCGGGAGCACGCTCGTGAAACGCTCGTCTCCTCTTTCGAGGTTCGACGGATTTTGTTCGCGCGACGTCGACGAATTCGCACGACCGGATAAATCGACCGCTTTTGAAATACCGTCAGGATAAATTTATAATGTTCGCAGAGTGTATTTATATAATCCGCCTCCTTCCCTTCCGCCGGGACTCCCCCGGTTACAACACAGCGGATCAATGTATTTGCGATAAACGCGGGCACCGCGTAAATACCATCGCGTACGGTCATTAATTATTCGCATGTTGACGGAAATAGTTGCATTGATTTTACACGGCTATTTATCGACTTCAAACAGACTATCGTATTACGTTGAAACTTTCAACAATCTGTATATCTTGATATAATTGAGAAGTTATTTCACTATTTACTATTTATTTTTATATATGATTAAAATAATAGATATCGAGAATAAAAATATCGAATATAAGATTGTTCAAATTGTCAGCTATCATAAACATAAAAATGCATAATTTTCATTGATGAATCGTGTATAAATGTGCCTTCAATTTCCGTTTGAAGAAATTTCCGAATTAAAACTTTCAGAGCTTAAGATAGACTTTAATTACTCAATTATCGTCTTAATAGATGGCTTGTAGTTTCAGTTAGAATCTGTCACGAGGGTATAATTAATTTCGTATTAACTCAATTACCTTACCTTGCGCCATAAATTACGGGGGGAAATTTTCGCGATACTTTTTTCTTCGATATTAGCGCGAACAACATACTTTAATTACGATGTACTCGACAGTTTCCCCGGCCATGCAGTTTAATATTTCGAATTATCGCGATGATAAAATTAGTTTGTAGATATCGAAAAGTCCCTATTCCCTTTTTTACGTCAATTTTTACAATTATCGTCGAGTCACGTTCGTGGAGAGCGTTCTACTACTACGCGAAAATTACAAATTCGTTTTCGCGTCGATCGTATTCATAGCGAAGGAGCTGCTTTCGCGTATAAATTCACCGGTGAACAGCCTGCGCGACGCGTAATTACGAAACTTCCTTAATTTCCGCGGATCCTTTGTGCCTTGATTTACGTCCCATAATGGCGGCGATTATTTCCTGTGGATTCGAACGACGGGGTATCGTTGGGGCCGTTATGATGGCCGCTGGAGAGCCTCGATTGGTACGATATCCACTAGGAACGTGGATAGCGAACCGTGAGATCGGCCGGTATATCCGTCGCGATACATAAAAGAAACGTATCCTTCAATATTGCCCGAAGAGGCGATATTGATCAACCGCTATACTGAACTCTGACATTTGGGATTATAGCCGGGCGGGAGCCCGGGAGCGCCTGCGAAGCGAAGCCATTGGCGAAAACATGGCCGTGCTAACCGGTGCAACGCGAGAGATTGCGAGTCTGACTATTTTGCTTTGGAAAAATCTTTGCTCCGAGAAAATATTTAACACGATATAACGAATATTTTCTTTGAAGTATTAATATCAAATTATAATAAATTTTTTAATATTAATATTATTTAAATTAAATATAAT
>NW_021850257.1:769569-778505 GCF_003651465.1 Formica exsecta
AAATTATTAAAAATTAATCTTTTTAAATTTAATTAATTTAAACAAATCTCTCATGTTCGAAAATGTAGAATAAAATTCCAACCTCGTTTTCGAGGAGAAATTGATATATTTTGAATATCTAAAAATTTTGATAACATATTTACATTTGAAAGTACATTTTAAAGTTTAAATAAATATGTTATAGATTATGGTATTAATAATCAACGAACCAATATGGAACTATATCGGAATCGTCGTTTCCTTCGTCCAGGAGGAGGAAGGAGGAGGGAAGTTGCCGAAGCTGCTCCAATGTCGGTCGCTCATATTACACCGGGTCAAGGCTTTCCTACGACACAATGACATTGGCGTTATATTAGTAGCGGCTTGTTCCGCGTGACGATACGAATCGCCGATCGTTATTTCCACGCTCAATACTGGTATCAATTTTAACATTGCGAGCGAGTCAATATACGAACGTCGATATGCAGATGCAACAAGCGTCGCGTCGTACTTTTGGGCAGATCACTCGGAATATCTCGAAAATCTTGTACGCGTTTGTATCAGAAGCACGATGTATAACAAGATAAAATCTCCGGAATGCATTCGCACGATTAAAGTAATGTTCATTTTTCGAAATAAATTAATTATATGCACATATAATTATGTACACATATATAATATGTTTGATTTAAGTGCATATACTCAGTTATTTTTTCTGAAATAGTAAAAATTATTTTGTTGAATATCTATATAATAACGAACGAAAAATTTTTAAAATTTTTTTGAGATGGAATAATATATCTATTTTTACAATTTTTTAAGGTATTTTATGATAAATTTGATAATGTGCAATAAAATAAAATTTTCAGTAATAGTTCGTAAGATATTGTTACTTGTATTGCCTTTTAGATAAGAGGAAAAATAAAATATCTCCAATAAAGAAGTATTTATTAATCTTTATTTAAAATATTGCTCTAAAAATTTAATATTATCATATAGAATTTCTTAAATAAAATTTATTTTATTTAAAACATTTTTTATATATAACTATTTAAAAAAAAAAAAAAACTGAATATATACACTTAAACCAAACATAAGAAAGGAAGCGAGAGAGGAGGAGAAAGAGGGAATTTTACTAAATTTTAAGAGAGATCAACTATCTTAAATTATTAATAAACTAAAATTCTTCAACAGAGAAGATACGCAATGAGAACTTTGCGATTAGAAAGATTCCGTCGCGCGCGTTTACCGAGCTGTTACATCTTCCTCGAGCATTACTGAAAACAACTCGTCCCAGTCTCGAGTAAAGTTTGCTTTCCATCACGCGGCTAAGCTCACGTAATCGCGTGCGCCGTCATTGCACCAAACATCAAATGAATTTTATCGATTCCGGAACAGGTCGCGAAGCTACATACGTTGTTCGATTGCTCTCCGACCAACGGAGAAGATTCTCATCGACGTGACGACGAAGAGTTTCGAAACTCGATGCTGCGGCGAGTCGGGGGCTACTCGACGAGGAAAGGAGGGAGGGGGGGGGGACTCCCGGAATACGCTCGTATGTGTATAGTTAGATTGAAAATCGACATCGTGTCGCCGAGATTGCATCGGAAAGCGAATCCGAATCGCGTTTCGCGGAGAACCTCGAGCCGTAAACCTCCATCGTATTCTATCGAAATGGCTACAAAGTAAATGTAAAGATATGCTACTAATATAAGATGCGCAAAAAAATACACGAGACTCTATAAAGAATAATAATTATTAATAAAATATCTTGATGACTTTATAAAAGGAAACTATGAACCTTCCGAGTAATATTTATAATCTTTGTTTTCTCTAAACGATTTATAAAAATGTGTGTAGAAAATATAATAACATATTTTTGTTATCTAAAAATTATCCGAATAATGTCAGATTTGACGTTATATCAACCGCAAAAATCTCATTAATTTATTAAATTATTTTCAAGAAAAGAAAATCTCAAAAATATACAAATTTTAATTTGCATAAAGACAATTCGGTTGCCAGATAAATATGTACAACAACAGATGATACATTATACATATATAAGAGATTCTCACGCTTGTATGAGAAGTAGCTCGTTCCAGATCACTTTGAATGGACGAAAGGCCGCGATTCTCGTCGAGGGGTCCGAAAATTCGCGAGAACACCCAGACGCGCGCCAGTGTCGTCGGGAATTTCGCAGCCAATTGTGCACGGCCTCTCGCACGCATCCTGTTTATACGCGCCGTTATCGCGCGACGCGGTATGCGTCGCGCGCGCACATACTAACGAGATATTTCATAAAGGCAGATCAGCGGGACGGCCCTGGCGCTCCTAATCACCACGGCGACGGCAATTAATCCCCGGGATGCGCGGACGGCGGAAACCGGAGCGCCGTGAGAGCCTCGATTTATGGCGTGTCTCGAAATTAATTTCTCGCCCGGTATATCTCGAGCGATCGGCTTCGCATAAACGACGCGCCGTTCTTTCCCGCGTGCAATTTCCCTCAACGAATCGCCGTGTAACAGTGCGATGCAATTCCGCGTGTTCTTGTCCAAGGCGACTCGAAAGGTCAAAAGTTTTGTGCGCGCGCGCGCGTTAATCGATGCAGCGACGAGAAAAGTTTGCGGCCGCCCGAGAAAAGATTTTTCATCTGCAGAGAGCTATAACTGTCTCGGATGTACTAAGAGAGAAACGATATAACTAGATGGGAATAGTAAAAGTATAGTAATAAAAAAAGCGAAACCGCAATATAAACTACGAATTAATTTAATAATGTTGTAATATTTTATATTACAGGAATCTCTTCTCCTTTAAATAAATAAATAATCATTAACGTCTAATATTTCTTTAACACACAACTTTAACGATTCACACAGAAGATGTAAAAATCGTTTTCTTCTCGTATAGAAGTGAAATTAATATTACAATGGCGGTAATTCATCGACGCCTTTAAGTGTTTTATTTTTAGATAACATAAAATTTCACCGATAACCAATAATTGTGTAAATCGATAATGAGTACGCTCGAAGAAAGAAAGAAGAGAGCGCGACTTTCCAAGATTGATAGAACAAATCCGAGATGACGATAGAAAGCTATAATAACGTCTCTCGCGGTCTCCTCTTCTTTTTTTCGCTCGCTTAGAATATACGATTCAATAAACGCTTCGTAGGGCAAAGAGAGTTCTGCGATGCTCGTCGCTTGACGAAAGTGGCCGAAGCGCGCAGGAATTTTAACAAACATTGTGCAAATCGCAATGAAATTTTCCGCATTAACTGTACACTCGTATCAAAATGTCTTGCGATATCTTTATTTCTTTCACTTTGCGCACCGATGTAAACGCTTAACTTAAAGAGATACTTCCGTGCAAAGATTTGCTTTGCAGAAGAGAGTTATTTGAGATTCTGACGTGTTCGCAGTTTAATATTTAACTCTATACAAATTTTATATAACCTTCTTACGCAAAGATAAGGTGAAATATTGCCACATATTTTAATAAAATACGTATCCATAAATGATAAAAAAGAACGACTTGATTTACCAGAAGCAAATTCAAGATAAATACGCACGAGGTAACCGACGTAATAAGAAATTTTTAAATCGCGAAAGAAATTTATTCACGCACTCGACGTCGCGTTCCAATCTGTCGAATCAATTAAATAGCGAACAAAGAAGCGAGCTGTTACTAAAAAAAGTGCTCGATCTAAAAAAATCTTACGGATCCGATTTTATTTCTCGCAGTGGCCCCTGTTTCGTCTGCGATAATTTTACATGAAACGTAGATGAGATCTGTCGTCGTCATTTTGTATTAAGAAATGATAACCTTATTCCGAGCTTTCTCGCTTGATCAGACCGATATTCACCGACAAATTCGCGGACGGATATTTCTGCACCGGTCTTTGTAACCACATCAAACGACGACTCATCGGTCTCATTCAATTAATAACGATTTAATTAAACGATACCATCGTCATCACGCGCAAGGAATCTTGATTCTCGCAATTTCTCATTAAATTAGCAACTCTTACCCGACTTAAATAACAATTATATACAAGTCATCTTATAAAGATGTAAAATAGCGTTTTCTATAAATATATTCTACTACAGCGTGTGTGATACTCGATAAAAATTCCCATCTCCTTGAAAGGATAGATTAATAAATCCACACGCGCGAAAATCAATATTTACTATAGTAACGGTTATATTTGCTATTCTGATGTATAATTGCACATATCGCCCGCGACATGTTATAACATGCAATTTAATCAATCCATTTCTACAATAGATCGCTAATTACAGGAATCTCTTCTCCTTTAAATAAATAAATAATCATTAACGTCAAATATTTCTTTAACACACAACTTTAACGATTCACACAGAACACAGAAGATGTAAAAATCGTTTTCTTCTCGTATAGAAGTGAAATTAATATTACAATGGCGGTAATTCATCGACGCCTTTAAGTGTTTTATTTTTAGATAACATAAAATTTCACCGATAACCAATAATTGTGTAAATCGATAATGAGTACGCTCGAAGAAAGAAAGAAGAGAGCGCGACTTTCCAAGATTGATAGAACAAATCCGAGATGACGATAGAAAGCTATAATAACGTCTCTCGCGGTCTCCTCTTCTTTTTTTCGCTCGCTTAGAATATACGATTCAATAAACGCTTCGTAGGGCAAAGAGAGTTCTGCGATGCTCGTCGCTTGACGAAAGTGGCCGAAGCGCGCAGGAATTTTAACAAACATTGTGCAAATCGCAATGAAATTTTCCGCATTAACTGTACACTCGTATCAAAATGTCTTGCGATATCTTTATTTCTTTCACTTTGCGCACCGATGTAAACGCTTAACTTAAAGAGATACTTCCGTGCAAAGATTTGCTTTGCAGAAGAGAGTTATTTGAGATTCTGACGTGTTCGCAGTTTAATATTTAACTCTATACAAATTTTATATAACCTTCTTACGCAAAGATAAGGTGAAATATTGCCACATATTTTAATAAAATACGTATCCATAAATGATAAAAAAGAACGACTTGATTTACCAGAAGCAAATTCAAGATAAATACGCACGAGGTAACCGACGTAATAAGAAATTTTTAAATCGCGAAAGAAATTTATTCACGCACTCGACGTCGCGTTCCAATCTGTCGAATCAATTAAATAGCGAACAAAGAAGCGAGCTGTTACTAAAAAAAGTGCTCGATCTAAAAAAATCTTACGGATCCGATTTTATTTCTCGCAGTGGCCCCTGTTTCGTCTGCGATAATTTTACATGAAACGTAGATGAGATCTGTCGTCGTCATTTTGTATTAAGAAATGATAACCTTATTCCGAGCTTTCTCGCTTGATCAGACCGATATTCACCGACAAATTCGCGGACGGATATTTCTGCACCGGTCTTTGTAACCACATCAAACGACGACTCATCGGTCTCATTCAATTAATAACGATTTAATTAAACGATACCATCGTCATCACGCGCAAGGAATCTTGATTCTCGCAATTTCTCATTAAATTAGCAACTCTTACCCGACTTAAATAACAATTATATACAAGTCATCTTATAAAGATGTAAAATAGCGTTTTCTATAAATATATTCTACTACAGCGTGTGTGATACTCGATAAAAATTCCCATCTCCTTGAAAGGATAGATTAATAAATCCACACGCGCGAAAATCAATATTTACTATAGTAACGGTTATATTTGCTATTCTGATGTATAATTGCACATATCGCCCGCGACATGTTATAACATGCAATTTAATCAATCCATTTCTACAATAGATCGCTATACATGTATTAGCATGTTATATAGAATTCATATGTAAATTAATATACGAGATCGATTATTATTGTTTTCCATAAATTGATTTCAATCATGTCGTTTGACCGGCGACATTCCAGTTCAGCAGTTATTAATGAGTTTTAATGGCAAATTCAATAATTCGGTCGCATTCCAAAATATAATGACAATCGGAATGTCATAAATACAGGAGCGTCAGTAAAACGGAAGTAACGCGACGCGGAACCTTTCTTCAACGACGTTCTTTCATCGATAAATCAATTGCGGCCATCGTATTTAATGATATAGCGGCGCCTTTACCTTTATTAAATCCTAAAGATATGAACCGTTGCGCGAAGCGGATCGTAATAAATTCCCTTTGGAGCATCTTGTTCCGATAGAATTTCTCATTTTTGACCCAGTTTAACGGGAAAATTATATTACGGATGCGATGGCGTGCGCGAGAGACTGAATTTATTCTAGAATCAGGTTCATCGATAACAAATGATGAAAGGAAAACATAGTGTATTTCTAATAGAATTAATATCCTCTGATAGTTTCTTTTAAGACAATTTAAAATTTATGGATAAATATCAATATTAATATTAATATTTAATTAATATTATATTTAAAGATTACTAATAATTGATATTAAATAATATAGCAGTGTAGATATTTTTAATTGAAATCCAGATAAATATAGCGTCAAATCTTAAATATGTTTACTTATATTATTTTTTTTACTGAAAATAGCAATTTATTTTTTCTATAATAATTGATAATTTATAACTTATAAAAAAATATATTTTTTCTATTTTTTTCTTTTTTCATTATTTATTCTAAAAAAAAAACCGAGAAGATTGATGTCACAGTGATTCGTTCGGATTAAAGAGCCTAATAATAGAGATCAATGAAATCTGTATTGCTGCGATTTCATAAAATTTCTGTAACGTTCTGGATTGCTTCTTCTTCAGTCTTGCGTAATATTCTCTCACTTCAATCTAACGTCCGGCCGTTACCGTAATCTGAACGAAACAGGTATACGAGAAAGAATTGTCCTTCCCCCCTTGCCCCTTGGTCCCTCTTTTCTCTTTCCATAACAAGAGCTTAATCTCCGCGGCTTTTCCCCCTTTTCAGGAGGACTCACGTTTATAAATATCGTTCTTGGATATTAATCCGCAAGGAGCCGTTTCGTTCTTATATCTTTTCCACAAAAGGAATTACCTCTAATACAAGCCCGTCCTATCCTTTTTCCCATTCTTCTCTCTCCCTCTCTTTACCGATATAACCCATTGAGGAGAGACCTTTTCTGTCTTTGCTCGTCGGAGAAGACGGGAAACACTCTCGAAAGACGAACATGATGCGCTCTTCTCGCATCGCCGCGAGCTATAGTTTTGGGATATGCCGACCTGCCTATCTACAGATTCACGAATTGGGTCATCGGCGGGTAAATCTGAGGGAGAAAATACCGGGGAAAAAAGACACATATCTTTCAGAGAAGAGGGTAGTGGAAAAGAAATTGTCTCGATTTTTTTGCTTTTCTCTCACAATATCTTCTATTCTGTCTCATAAATATTTCGAAAGGATATAATATAATAAAAAATAATTCCAATATTTCAACAATATTAATTTTAATACAACGCTCCGGATTGTAATCTTAATTATTCTAACATTGAAATAAAATATAATTTTAAATAATTCTAATAAAAAAGATAATAAATTTGAGGAAAATAATGATCAGCTGATATTTTTTGTGTAAGGTTTCCCATGCATGTAGATGCAACACTTCAAAAGTATAAAAAAAATTCAGTAATAGAAGTAACGAAAGTATTCATAGAGGCACCTTTCTCCTTCTAGAGGCTTCTCGATACCGCGACTATAATGTTCCACATAAATCTCAATCGTTAAAAAACGTTATACAGGGAAGAACGTCTGCTTTGATGGAACGCTGCGAACATGTCATCGTGTTTCATCGCGAAACGCGTAACATCCGCTTATTTACGATGAGATTGTGGGTACGTCGAGGATTCGCGTTGCCTAGACAGCCTGCCAATGAGGAAGTCATAGGCCAAGACGACAATCTTCTCGACAATACTCATATTATCATAAAGAAACTCGACGACAACGGCAAATCGCCGGTGGTAGTGGCAACGTAGTTTTGCATTTACGATTATTATAACAGCGAGCGACACGGAGGCCCATTACCATGATGGCCGTGTTCGCGGTTCCGCCATCAGACCTCCTTTCCCTTCCGTCGCTTACCCCTTTCTCCTCGCACGCGCATCTTTCTTTAAAGAGATCCTTGTAATAAAGCACCCGCGTGCGCTTGCGCGCGCGCGACTATGATCGTTGTCTGTCGATATTTAGCATTCGCATAATCGGTTCCATTTTCTATGACAAACTATGCGGAGTCGTGCCTTCCTATAGCGTTACGACCCCTACGCATTTTAAATTCTTCGAATAATTATTAAATAGTTGAATTTCCAGTTATAATTAAATCATGAAGGAATTACTAAATATTAGAAAGAAAATGGAAGAAGAAATAATAATTTTATTCCTAGTTAATTTAATAAAAAGTTTATTTTTGGCGAGAGATTAAAAATATTAAAAATTTATTTTCAATTTTATTTCAAAATGTTATATAAAAAAATAAAATTATTTTATAAACAAAAAATTACAAAAAGAGATATAAAAAAATAAATGATATAACTAACAAAGAATGGAATAATGTAAATATTAAACAATAAATGCAGAGATAGAAATAAAAACATTAAATTTTTAATAAGAACTAACCAAGATGTTTCATCTATTCTCATGTTTAAAGATTCTATGCTAATAGAATTTCTCTTATGATTAGAATTAAGATCGTACAAATAAATTTTGACATTTCCGTCCGGCAAACATAGAGCGGACCCATCGATTAATGACGAATAGCACCGATAAAATATACGCACTTGTCGCCGGCGTTTACAGGCAAGACTAACGTTTATCGGCGATAACTCTCGTGCCGCATTACGTTTGTGGGCGTACCGCGCGGATTAATTGACAAACTTTCCGGGATAGCGCTTCGGCCCGGCACAAGTGCGAACGGTTTAGTTATGCGCATAACGGATGCACCGCATAGTTCCTGTGTGCAAATTAAGCGGTGACCGCTTCGACGAGCGTCG
>NW_021850257.1:778525-784763 GCF_003651465.1 Formica exsecta
GTGCGCGCGCGCACGCGTTGAAGCTGATAAAATATTGAAAGAGCCCCGGCGATAGTATTTCGAGCAAACCGAATTAGATTCCTCGTTGAATAACTCGCGTTGCGTTTAATTTTCAGAGAGAAACAAGGGGGATGCTACCCCTCGTAAGTTATCTTATCATCGTAATCGGGAGTCAGAGATGTCACGGCTGCGATTCCTCGATTCTGTTCAAGAGAAGAGAAATTGTAAAAACGAGTGAGAAATGTGATCGATAAAGATCATTCTTACGATTATTCCGCCTCTTGTTGATTTTATTATTGCTTAATATTTCATAAATATACGCTTCCTCCATCGTATAAATTCACGCAGTTACTTTATTATCTATACGATTCTCTTATATATGTATATTTCATTCCTCGGCGTCGAATAAATTTATGAATAATAGTGATGATAAAGATGACGATAAAAATCGACATTTTCCTTTTCCGTTTGTTCAGCAGTGCGTGATATTTTCCATGCGCGCATTTTACGAGCTATAGAACCTCTGACTCTTGTATAAAACGCATTGCGTTGAATGACACTTTGATCCCCAGACGACGATGACATCTCTTTTAACGCGGGACGTAACGGACACGTCACATCCAATGGATAAAATAGAAATTACGCGTTACGTAAACTCATATGAAACGTGTCCTATAAAAATACATATGCTATCGCATTTCGGCGAATGTACAAAGCTGTCAACGGCATTTGAATGCGGCTGACACGTCCGTTATATAATACAAAAGGCAAATCGTTTACGAAAGTCACACTGTCGCGTCATCCGTAAAATCCATTTCTTCTCACCGGAAAAAAAGGAATTATTAAAAGTCACATATTTTATCAATTTTTCGAGGACATTTACAAATCTGTATGTGATCGAATCGCGTATTTTAATAAAAAAACATTCTCTCTCAATTTTATCGTATGTATTTATTACATTTTATAATTCCTTTAATTAATTAATGTAATTTATTTCAATTTTAATACTATCATCTGTTATTGCTGACAGATAAAATAAATAAATTGATTTCCACAAAACTTCTCCGCGCGATCAAAACAAAAATAAAATTCGTTTCTTAAATGTGTGAAAATATTAAGTTTATATTTCTGTTTAAATATAATAATTAATCAACCATTTAAATTATTATATATATTTAAGAAAAAATTAAATATTTTACGTACAACATTTATAGTTTGTTAATATCAGCTTACCGCCGTACATAGTATTCATACACATAAGAAACAATAAACGCAGCTGCGCAATAAAAATCAATATTACCTGATTTGTAAAATCAATAACAGATGACAGATCAGTATGCGTGTATGTGTAGTTACGGATCTGAGCGCGCGAGCTCTACGCGATATCATTGGCAAACTTTGATCGCTTAATAAGCTTATAGCAATTATATATTAGCTAATATATTAGCTAATATTAGCTAATATATTAGCTAATATATAATTGCTATAAGCTTATTAAGCGATCAAAGTTTGCCAATGATATCGCGTAGAGCTCGCGCGCTCAGATCCGTAACTACACATACACGAATACTGATCTGTCATCTGTTATTGATTTTACAAATCAGGTAATATTGATTTTTACTGCACAGCTGATTTATGGCGGTTAAAGGTCAAGGTCGAGCTATTTCCTGCACGAGCGAATCTCGAGTCTTTCGGATTACGTACAGAGGAATCGAGAAGGAAAAGAGCGGAGGGAGAGGGAGAGGGGTAGGTCGGTCGAAAGAAATCGACTGAGATGGCAGATACAATGGCGGTTTATTACTTGGCACAATTCTGAACGATGGTCCTTTTCACGCTGGCGAATTTTCCCCGACGACCGTTTCACGATCCGTCATGGACGATATAAGGAGGGAAAGGAGAAAAGGGAAAGGAGAAGAAGAGAAAAGGGAGAGAAGACGAAGATATAACCTTGATGAGAATCACGAGATAGGATCGAATGGTATGTGTGTGTGTGATCGTGATGAAGTGTGGGTTTAATTGTATTATACGTCCTACACTTTTCTCTCCTTGTTAAAATATGGTGTATGTCGTATTATGGGAGAATGCGATATTTCTAGCGTAGGATGATATATCTACCGAAGAATATTAATATTTTCGTGTGCGTATCTTTTTTTTATACATTTCTAAACAAAGATTGAACTTTCCAATATTAATTTCTTCCTATGATCGAGGTTTTTTCCGCATCGCCGTTTAATTCATATTAAATCTTACAAAAATGACGTAAGTAACACAAAGTGGTGATTCGCATCACAAAAAAAAAAAAAAAAAAAATTGAAAAAGTAAACCAGCTATAAAAGCGAAATTGCGCGAATATACTGGATTAAACTTGAACTGCTAAAAAATACAAAATTATGACGAGCAACACAAAACAAATGAGACAAAGTGAATGGAAGAAAAAGAAAGAGAGATAAAAAGAGAGAATATAAAGAAGAGGAAGGATAAACGAGGAGCAGATATTGCAACTGCCAAGTCTCGCAGTGGCCACAAAGCGCGAAAAATGGCAACGCAGCTACCCCTAGAAAAAGGTTTTTATTATTGTTCTTTTTTTCAGTTTATATCAATTCGTTTTACTCGCGGTGCGAAGCTGGACCTCTTCGATACTTCCTCCCTGTATCTTTTACTGCTTTCTGTTTACGTGACATTCGTAAGATTCGAAAACGATCGAGATACTACGAATCGCTCTTATGGGAGTATCGCGGGGCTTACGATGCTTGATTTTACGAAGCGTGCCACTCGTATCCGTTTCGCAGTCGCGAAAATTTCATCGACTTCTTCAGAAAACCAATATAGCTTTTACGACACTTGGTAATGCGAGAAAAGATTATCACTGTATTATTGTTCCATTAATTATATCAGCATAAATGTTTTTAAAATCATCTTTGCTCAAAACTGCATGACAAATCGCCCTGTAAAAAAGAATAAAGTGGAAAATTTAACGTCGTCTGCGCCTGTCACTTAAGATCCTTCACTCATCACCCGCTACGAAGCTACGCGGGATATAAACGAGATGAGCTTTAGTTATCCTTGTCCGGACATGGAGCCCCGGGAAGCCTTTAAACTGCCAAGATGGCTGACGATACATAGGTGCACGCCCACGTGATCCTGCACAGCCACCATTCTGCTTTTTCATCCCCCGGCGCGCTCACCCTTTCATCTGTCTCTCTTTCGCATTTCTCGTAGCCTCGATCTCTCCCTTTCCCTTCCTCTCCCTCTCTCATTCTTACCTCGCTACAATGTATCCATCCATCGGCGGACGGCAAAAGCGTCTAGTTTTGCATAAGAGAGAAAACACCAGCCGCTTGGCTATCCTGATTTCGGCTAATGCGAAAGCGATGTAGCCGTCTCGAGCTTTTTAGGAGAGGGCACACTTTCGGGGAGACAGAAAATCCTTTGCACGCGCGGGACATGCATATGGTCATGCGTGTACGGTCAGTATCGGGCAGGGATTCGACCCCTAATCTCAAGCTCATGTCAGAAGTTTATGGATAAAATCGAATTATGAAAGAGACCCGGTCGACTTTACACTTTGTTTCGTCCTGTTTGATGGACGTTTCTGTGACATTTCGTGACGTGTAAAGTAACATAATGTTTTAAGACATCGTATCATGTGTTGTGACATCTTACATTATATACGAGCTTTCGCAAAATTATCGAAATTGGATAATAATTCCGAAATAAATGGATCATTGCTTGATATATTATAAATCGATCATACAAATCGGTTTTAATAGACTTTATAAATAGATAATAAAATACATTGTGTAGAAAAAAAAATAATGCTGCAATAAAAAACATCAATCTAGAGAATTCTAAATAGGATAATAAATATATAATAATATAATAATAAAATATTCAATTTATTGTTCGTGGATTTTCTCTAAACAGCATAATAGAAGAATTCTTAAAAATAAAGAGTGCTAGATTTAGATTTTAGATAAATATTAAAATGCTTCTACATTTTCTGATTTTTTTATAGTGGTCCGTATACTCCGGAATTACCTTATATCGAAATTCTGAGTTACATTAATTCAACTAAGCGCGTCGGTAAAGGCTCTAAAAATCGCAATTCGATTTTGTATTCTTATATCGAGAAATTCATCGTTGAATTCAGTGGTGAATTTAAATTTATACACTCAAAAAAGTGGTATTGCAACTACAGCAAAAATTTTCTGGGTGCGCAAAATTAACTGAGGTACATAAATGATTAGCAAATACTGTGATATCGCATATGTTTCGCATTTAATCAATCTAAGTGACAGAGACAGAATTTATATCTGAACTGTTTGTGAAATTTAGAAAGAATGTTTTTCTGTGGCGCCTATCCATGTTAAGGCCAATCATACTTGTTATAAAGTTTGGCTGTGGTAGACAGAAAAAATTAGCGGCAAGAAACAAATGAATATATAATCCTCACGTCTAACATATTTGTATAACGCGCTCAATCTATCTAGCTCTTTTAAACAATTTTTCTCAATTTTTCGATGCTGCAGTTATAATTGGCAGTTATATTTCTCATAAAGATCGTTCTAGCTGTAGTATCGAAACTCATATTTATCCAATGCAGTGATTAACATTTGGCAATGGGACCTAAATTTTCTAGAAGATATTATTAGAATATTGCTGCTATAAATTCTATATGTAACAGACAATATTCTAACAGATACAAAAAATAGCGATAAATTTTTGCTGTGACACCTAGAAATCTACCTATATCAGCAAGACATTTTTTTGAGTGTAGTGACTTGACAACGAGAACGGCATCTCCACGTTTTACCAAGTAATATAATACATATAAGATATTTAAATTGCGCCTATATGTGAAAATAAAATATTTACAAATATTATCTGAAGATACCCTTTTCTCTCTAAAGAACTTTCTGACGATGTAAAGCTCTAGGTTGCAGATTATTCGACTTATATGTAAAAAACGCTTCTGATCGAAACTTCTCGAATCGATCTATTCAATTTCACAGTATCGAACACGGATTTGAGACGGCGATAAATCGCCGTCAATCATGAATAATGACGCCGAGAATGAGGATGAATGACGACAATGGCAAAACGGAATGACGGCATCTGTACAGGGAGAAGCGCCGGAGGAGACGAGCGCAGTTACCAAATACGGGTCACAGCGCCTCGTCAATAACGGCAAGCAACGTCGACGCGGCATCGTCGTCGTCGTCATCGACGACGACGGCGACGAGATCGCGTTTTACGAACGCTTTAAGGACGCTCGACCCGCTTAATAGCGGCTCACGACACAATGGAACTACTGACACAGTTTCAGCGAATATCCACGGCGACACTTTCGGACACGTCGTTTATCCATGTCGATTTGTCACACCATCGATCGTTTCAACGAAGATAGACGACGATAAAAGAAATGGGAGAAGTGAATCGAAGAATAATATTTTTTTTTGTCGGTCGACATTTCTTTCCTTTCCCATGGGCGCCTTTCTCATCCCTCGATAATCGGACCCACGTAATTTTATTTCAGCCGGACAACGACGCGGGTGACGTCTCTGACATGGTTCTACGTCGCTCGGGGGAATCCGCGGCCACTTCCTGGACAGTTAATCCGAGTTGAGGGTGAGAATCCCCATCGGTCAAAAACACCTGCTACTCTCCCGTGACAGTCAAGCACTGCCGAGGGATGAGATCTGATTCGTTCGTTGAAAAGGGATACAAGAGATGGGAAAAGAAAATATTAATACAATAGCGCGATATTTCGCTCCGAATAATAATAGCGTTCTATTATTATCAACAATATTCTCCAAGACCGTCGTTATCTCCTTTTTTCCTCGCAAACAGAGAGAGTAATAAAACTCCAGAACGATGGAAATATTGTAGGAACGAATGAGAGTAATAATAAATATCTTACTACGTGTATCGGGCATATGAAAATTGTTGCTCTCAGTTTTTTTCTTTATAAGATGCAAACCAGGGGAGAACGGAAATATCGATATAATTCGTAGTTCGAGATGGAGTCATACATCGTGATCTCGATTGCGCTCACGTTGAAGAATGAAGCAATTTGTCGAAGCTCGAGAAGCAGAGATCGCGCGCTTCGATCATATCGACTATCATCTTTTTCATCGGCATTTCCTTCTTTCCATCTCGCCGCATATCTTTCACGACATCCGAACGTAATATTCCGACATTTCATCCGTAAGATATATATTTTTATACATAAAAATAT
>NW_021850257.1:785238-788792 GCF_003651465.1 Formica exsecta
TTTATTTATATTTCGCATATATATATTATTTTATATATATTTTTAAACGTAATCAAAATTTAATTAAAACAATTAAAGCAGTTATTCGTATATTTATTAAATTATTAAATATTGACAACTGAAAGTCTATATTTTCTTAAGTATCGTACAGGCGCATCTGAAGAGGACTAGAAATCCGCACTGGATTTTTTTATTCAAAACTCGTATATGAATTGATTCTAGAGTTATAGTGTGATCGAGGCATCAATCACGTTGCGCGACATCCTTTAATATTATTAGAGTGTTAGAATAACTAAAATAAATTACGGACGCGCCAGAGTTCGAGTCAGGCGGCAATAAAATCATAATTATTTTCGACCCACAGGGGCATTTGCGACGGCGCGGGCTTATTCTTGATGGAAAACGTGCTTCCTTCGATTTAAGCAAATTCATCATCGGGGAAGATGGATTAATGTCATCTCTCGCATCGACTATGGAAGCTGAGGCACCCTATCCTTCGGCCTTGTCAATGCCGGAACTTTCCACTACTCAGCAAATTCGGGCCCGACCACTAAATTACTTCGAAGATGCACTCGAAGGTCTCTCACTTGCCATCTTTCCCTTTCCCTCTTCCTTTCCTTTCATCTCATCTAGAGCCTACGACGAGCATCATGGAGAATGAGCTCTTATCTGAGCAGCGGTAAGATTCGATTCGGTTCTTTAGTTATAATATAAATTATATTATCGATTTTGTTTCATCGAGAAAAATATGAGAAAATAGGAAAAGAGATAACAATTAATTGCTATGCGTGTGTATTTAAACACCTTTTATAAAATTATTAAAAGAATTATTCTATTTTTTTAACTCGAATTACATTCAAACGATTTAAATTTCGCTATTTCTATATTTCTTGTTTTATTCTTCTCATAAAAAAAAAATTTCTATATTCTAGATAGACGTTTCTTTTATACAAAATTTTTATCTTTGTTCTAGATACGCTTTATTTTTTTCCTCTATTCTTTGTTGGCCCGAAAATTTCGTAGAGACAAATGGAAAACGCCAGTTTACTCGACTGCGACTTTGCCATTGAAAAGAACTTTCTGATTACGAACGGAAAGTGCTCTTCACACTTTCCTCCTCTCTCTCTCTCTGATGGAAATATTGTAGGAACGCGAATGAGAGTAATAATAAATATCTTACTACGTGTATCGGGCATATGAAAATTGTTGCTCTCAGTTTTTTTCTTTATAAGATGCAAACCAGGGGAGAACGGAAATATCGATATAATTCGTAGTTCGAGATGGAGTCATACATCGTGATCTCGATTGCGCTCACGTTGAAGAATGAAGCAATTTGTCGAAGCTCGAGAAGCAGAGATCGCGCGCTTCGATCATATCGACTATCATCTTTTTCATCGGCATTTCCTTCTTTCCATCTCGCCGCATATCTTTCACGACATCCGAACGTAATATTCCGACATTTCATCCGTAAGATATATATTTTTATACATAAAAATATATTTTATATATACCTCCTCTCTCTCTCTCTCTTTCTCTCTGTCTCTTTGATTGGGCTTTCAATGCGAACGTGGTGACCCACTGATTTGCGAGAGTATTCTAATAGACGCATTTCACGATGGCCATTCCCGTTCGACATTGCTGACGGGCCGAGCAATTTTCATGCGAGCGAAACTCAGTCGACAGTCGTCGTGTGTCGCTCTTGAACACTACGCCCGAGTAATTAAACTCAAGTTTCTCCCGATGGAAGCCGATAGTCGACGATGCGGAAGAAGCTAGAATGCACTCTACTTTCTCGAATGACGAAGCGCCGTCCCAAGTCTAATTGCGGTCATATCCGGGAAATATTTAATTAGAGTGCTTTAATTACTTTTCCGATTGCGAGATATAATTAACTCTCATTAATCACGGTTCATTATACACCTAAGAATAACGACCAATATCTTTTATATATGTATGTATAAAAATTATGTATAATCAAATTGTCAAAAATGTGGAAAAAATAGAAAAAAAAAAATTTATATATGCCATAATTGAAAGATTATAAAATTAATATATATTAAGCCTAAGACTCTTTAGCGGATTGTTTCTTTAATAAAATTCGTATAATTTATACAAGTGAAAGAACACGGTGGATGGATATTTCTGGCACACGAGAGACATCGTCGCTTTCGGTGGCTGACAACGCGAGTTTCGTTCGCGTACAATGGAGGCATTATCTCAGTGGCGGATTAAGAGCTCATCGCGCGTTAATCCTCGCGGGAATTGTTCGGCGCGCGAGCGGACGCGAGTGAACTTGGGATGATATTCAGTCGCCGGATCGGCGATATCGGTCGAAAACTTAAGCCAAGTTCCATTTAAGCGTTCCCCCTCCAACACTTTGTCGCGTCGTCGGCACAGATTCCGGGCGATCCGTTTCTGGTCGACGGGCACGATTCCGCGGTCGCCGCGAGATCGTCCCGATTACCGTAATAGGTGCAATCGGCGTACGGTGTTCTCGATTAAATGATCTAAATGCGACCATGATACATACGAGTAGAAATGTGAGAAAAGAAAAAAAATCATTTCAACGTATAAAGTGAAGCTTTATTAAGAACTAACGGCAGAGAACAAGAATAATTTAGCTGTAATTTATTCTTTTCCTTTCTTATAAGAGCTTTTTAATAAAACATTTTTTAGAGCTTTCTCTCTCTCTCTTCTCTTTTATGTAACCTTCTTTTCTTATTCTTATTCAAAATATATGGCTTCAAAACGTATTGTCACATTCTGGTTATTTAATGTGAGAGCATTCTATATATAACTCTGTCATGTCGAGCTCTTCGCCAAAGTTTCGCTCGATTTAACCGGCCTTTTTCCGTCGTCCGAGAAGCCGCATTGTATTCCGGCTGAGTTATATCTTCTATGACCTACCTATTCCCACGATTGGTACGTATAGCTATTAGCGGAATTTTTAGACGTGACACCCGAGTACCAGAAAAGGTCCAGCGCAGCAGAGAGCGCGTCACGTAATAGTAGATAATTTGTCGTTATCTCGGTCGCGCGATATAAAGTGTCGCTCTCTTATCTGGAAAGTATATTTGTACGCGTTTTACGTTAGAAACAGTTAAAAAAAAAATCTCGCGAAACGTATTACAGAAAACTGTTTCGCAAGCTAATAAAAATTTCAATACATCCTTCAATTTAGATACCATAAATAGAGTAAAATAGCCGTCTCGCGTTGAAAAAGAGTATAACGTAAACTTTCATTATTTGCGTTTATCGAATACGGTCTTTCGCAAAACACAAAGGAATTTCAATTTTCAGCTCTTGTACTTTCCTAACAAAGTCCATCTTTCGTGGTAAAATAATAAAAAGAACAGGAAGTGAGCGGCGTCCATCATCTCGCGATGACCGACGCGTTCTTCTGCGTTCCAAAAAGGGGCTAAAGCATCTTTCCCTCCCCTTTTCCCTTCGTTTTTCGTTTTCTTTCCGAAAATTTAGTTGAATCACGACGCGGCGAGTATTGAGCGATAACCGGCGGTTATCTGGTGACCCAGTTACAGAGCTTCTCTCTCTAA
>NW_021850257.1:788938-794374 GCF_003651465.1 Formica exsecta
AAAAAAAAAAGTGGGAAATTTCTCCCGCGCGGCGAGTGCGTTACCATTTTCACTATCGATCCCCTGTGCCAGGTAGTGTACGATAATGTATTTGGACGACTTCCATGTGACATCTCATGTTGCTCGTGCATCGAGAGGTACCCATCTCGCAATCAATGCGAGCCGCAAAGAGAGCAGACCGAGTGCAGTAGAGAGCATGCGTGGATGTCTCTCGCACTCTTTCTCCCTTTCCTCCTCTCTCTCTCTCCCCGAAACCACTTCGGTTTTATTATCTTCATGACCTTTCGCGTGTTCGGCGTCTTTCTCTCTCTCTCTTTCATTCTTTCTCTCTTTGGCTTCGAGGACGAGGCGAGAAGCAAAGATTAAATACGACGCGGAACCGCGCGTCGCATTTAATAACGCGGAATGTGTTGAGTAATATGAAATATAAAGGTCGCTGAAAAGATAAACGGGTTGACGGGAAAAGGGGTGAAATGTATACCGACGACCCTTACCCTATCTCTTCCACGACTTTGCGTCAAGCGATAAGCATATAGGCTAAAACGAATAGCGATAAGCATATAGGCTAAAACGTCTTATGAGTGGTCTTATAAAGATCCCTCTTGCGGAGAGAAATATAAAATAGCCGTCTCGCGTTGAAAAAGAAGTATAACGTAAACTTTCATTATTTGCGTTTATCGAATACGATCTTTCGCAAAACACAAAGGAATTTCAATTTTCAGCTCTTGTACTTTCCTAACAAAGTCCATCTTTCGTGGTAAAATAATAAAAAGAACAGGAAGTGAGCGGCGTCCATCATCTCGCGATGACCGACGCGTTCTTCTGCGTTCCAAAAAGGGGCTAAAGCATCTTTCCCTCCCCTTTTCCCTTCGTTTTTCGTTTTCTTTCCGAAAATTTAGTTGAATCACGACGCGGCGAGTATTGAGCGATAACCGGCGGTTATCTGGTGACCCAGTTACAGAGCTTCTCTCTCTAAAAAAAAAAAAAAAAAAAGGGGAGTCGAAAACTTAAGCCAAGTTCCATTTAAGCGTTCCCCCTCCAACACTTTGTCGCGTCGTCGGCACAGATTCCGGGCGATCCGTTTCTGGTCGACGGGCACGATTCCGCGGTCGCCGCGAGATCGTCCCGATTACCGTAATAGGTGCAATCGGCGTACGGTGTTCTCGATTAAATGATCTAAATGCGACCATGATACATACGAGTAGAAATGTGAGAAAAGAAAAAAAATCATTTCAACGTATAAAGTGAAGCTTTATTAAGAACTAACGGCAGAGAACAAGAATAATTTAGCTGTAATTTATTCTTTTCCTTTCTTATAAGAGCTTTTTAATAAAACATTTTTTAGAGCTTTCTCTCTCTCTCTTCTCTTTTATGTAACCTTCTTTTCTTATTCTTATTCAAAATATATGGCTTCAAAACGTATTGTCACATTCTGGTTATTTAATGTGAGAGCATTCTATATATAACTCTGTCATGTCGAGCTCTTCGCCAAAGTTTCGCTCGATTTAACCGGCCTTTTTCCGTCGTCCGAGAAGCCGCATTGTATTCCGGCTGAGTTATATCTTCTATGACCTACCTATTCCCACGATTGGTACGTATAGCTATTAGCGGAATTTTTAGACGTGACACCCGAGTACCAGAAAAGGTCCAGCGCAGCAGAGAGCGCGTCACGTAATAGTAGATAATTTGTCGTTATCTCGGTCGCGCGATATAAAGTGTCGCTCTCTTATCTGGAAAGTATATTTGTACGCGTTTTACGTTAGAAACAGTTAAAAAAAAAATCTCGCGAAACGTATTACAGAAAACTGTTTCGCAAGCTAATAAAAATTTCAATACATCCTTCAATTTAGATACCATAAATAGAGAGATCCCTCTTGCGGAGAGAAATATATTCCTCTCTAGAATATCGTTTTATAATGCGTAAGATACCCGTTATATTTTATCATATACATCGCGCGAGGGCGAGCTCGAGATCGAGCAAATTGGGTAGCGAATCCTCTCTTCGCGCAAAACTTCTTCTCGTGAAGAATATCTCGTTTTCGACATTTTCCGAAATTTTTCTGCTCGCTCAAAACTTTTCCCGGTGAAATTCAATCAAGGAATAAACTCGAACCGCACGGTGCTACTCGATGTTGTCCGATTCATCGAAATAAGTCGAGGATCAAATTGACGTAGCTACGAGCTACGACAAGCTTCGGGAAAGATGCAGGGGAAGAGATTTCCCCGTGGCTCCTTTCAGGGGCGGGTGATTTTTTAGAGTACTAGCATTTGTTCTTGCATTAGGAGCGCAATACGTTTCTCGTGTTACAAAATGGACCATTTAGTGGCGTTTCTCGTCCATATTTATTCGTCGCGTTTCCTGTTTCGTTTCGCCGCGAAATATCTTCTGCCACGTTTTGAGAGCGAAGACGGCATTACACGGGTTATTTCCGCTCAGCTATAGATAGCTGCACTTTCCACTAAATTTGCGTGCTGGTAAAAGGCTCTTAATACTGAAAATAACATCTATCATCGTTTCTTCCAACCTTTGCTTCCAACGAAAAAAAGATATCGATCTATTTAAATATTTTACATTTCGCGCATTTTCATTCTATTTTAGTTCTAGAATAAGCTATTTTATTGCTAGCTGAGTTTTAACCATTTTATGGTTAATTTTAATCAGAAAAATGGTAAAAAACTTAATAAGAATCGGACAAAACTGTCAATCTGTTATATACAATCTGTATATTATGTTATCAATCCGTTCTATCTGCGTCTCCTCCATTCCAACCACAATTATTTTCTTTTTCTGGTCGCGCATATTATCAAAAACGCGACGAAGAAAGCTTCTCTGGGGAGGCGAATTCTAAGTTACGCAAAGAATTTCGAGTGACTTTGGAATATGAAAATCTCACATATATTAAATAAATGGGTTTAGATTATTGTAAAAAAATTTGGATTAAATAAATCTGGAATTGTCGAAAGTAAATTTTACAATTTGACATAAGAACGATATCAGACTAGAAATAAATGATATAAAAAAATAAAAATGATATTGTTATTTATAATTATGTGTATGTGTCTTCTTTTAATAACGTTCTTCTAATAAAACATATTCCCATCAATGAATTAGACAAGAGAGAGAGAGAGAGAGAGAAAGTGAGAAAGGAAGAAATTGGAGGGATTTGTCGTTTGTCAAAGTAAAAATGTTTCTTATTCCTATTAAAATTTTTTTCCTTCCAAGGGCTTAATCGAAACGGAACTTATTGTCGTGGCAGAAACACTTCCGCCAAAATATCGGCGGAAATGCACATGTTACATGAACGTTTCCTGAACGGGAAACGTAAAATTTAATCACGCGAGCGTCCTTACTTACAGATCCGCTCTCAACGCGTGATAACGCAATCAATCCTATTTCGATCTTCTTCTTTCTCTCTCTATCCTTTATCATCCTTACATAAATTAATTTTCGCCTTCACCTTGACCATCTCTCCTTCCATTCAAAACTATTTTTCTCTTTTCTCTCCGCATCGTTATTAAAATTCATCCAGAAGTTGGCCTTAAACCCCCTCCACGAAACCGAAATTAACTTTATTAAGAGCCAGGATGATCCCGAAGGACGAATAAAGAATTACCGACGTCACTTATCAAGGATGAGTCTCTAGTACAGCGAATAAAAAGCGGTTGCGAATATAATATTTCATCGTACTATATGGACTCGATGAAGTTAAAAAGGAGGACCACAAACTTTGAGAGTAATCTATTTAGTCTAAGGTCTCGTCGAGTCTCTTACTACTTATCCTCAGAGACTCAATTACGAATGACTTTTGTCGATAAGCTCCCGGACGAGAGAAAGAGAGAGAGAGAGAGGAGAGAAAGATGGACCCCCTTTACGTCCGAAAACCGAGAAGTACGCGACTTAAGCCGTGTGGAGGGATCTCCGTTTCTCGAGCAAATTTATTCATTACCGAGACACGGTGAGACACTGAGTAATATCCAGTGAGGGAGGGATAAGGAGCCGGCTTTTCCTTCTAATCTTCTGAAAGACACACCAAGGACAGATGCGATTCAGATGCTGGAGGCTCACGCCGTAAGACCGAAGGAACATCGCGACGTAAATTCTTTGGAGAATTTGACACACGGAGGGAAGAGAGGAAATGTTTCATTTTCAGCGCTCGGCGATCAAATAGAAGCATGATTGATGTCCCGAATATATCCACATCTGATAGATCGCTCTTTGAATATTCCATTACAATACTTATTTAAAAAAAAAAAATTTGTTGGGAAAATTTGATTTCAAGAAAATATATTATGTATATAATAGCGTTTCGAAAGTATCTCGCGGATTATTTAGCGATAATCTAAATCGAGAGACGTACAGTCAGATAATAGATTAGCCGGACGTTTCGCGGGGAAACTTGTTGTTTCGTCGGGCGATTACCTTCGCGTCCGGCGTACGTGTCCGCGATACGAGCAGGTATATACGTATATACGTATATAAGTACAGCGAGAGTTTCTTTCTTCCCGAGAAAGAGCCAATTACTCGCCGGATGATCGGAATCGCGCGGCGAGCAAACCGAGAGATGGTGCTTGCGTTATCCGGGGTCGGATACTGCAATGCAGCTCTCTCGCCTCCCTCTTTCGTATCCTCTCGCTTCGCCCCGTTCCCGGTCCTCTCTCGCTCTACTCGTCCTGCCGCCGGGCCACCCTCTTCCTATCTCCCTCCCGTTTCGCCCCCTACAACCACCATCGCTCGTGCACTTCCATTTTATGCGATTCTCCATCTATTTCCCGCGACCTGCGGCCTCGCTTTCCTCTCTAAATGTCACCTCGTGGACGATTAACTTTTGCGTTACCGCCCTTCTCTCTTTCTCTTACTCTCTCACATACATACACACATACACACACACACACACACACACACACACACACACACACACACACACACACACACACACACACACACACACACACACACACACACACACACACACACACACACACACACACACACACACACACACACACACACACACACACACACACACACACACACACACACACACACACACACACACACACACACACACACACACACACACGCTTTTTCTCGCTTCATCCGGACACCTTTTTCACGGCTGTTTGATTGGAGGGAGCACTTGACCATCGGCTGGCCATTAACCGCTCGCTCGTAGCATTGCCGACTGTATTCTTCGTGGTATTCTTTTTCCGATTCATTGTAACCGCCGTCGCGCTCTTTAAAAGAGGTTCAACGCGCTAGACTTTTGTAATTTTAGCGTTAAATTATCTTTAAATGTATATTTTTGGTATTTGATAAAAACGTATAATAACGTAATCTTTTAAATCGGAATTAATTAATTTAAAAAAAAAGAATAATAATGAATTATGATATATATCCTTCAAATTTATTTTATTATATAATATTTTCCTCGTAAC
>NW_021850257.1:801704-819295 GCF_003651465.1 Formica exsecta
AATTTTACAGTTTGACATAAGAACGATATCAGACTAGAAATAAATGATATAAAAAAATAAAAATGATATTGTTATTTATAATTATGTGTATGTGTCTTCTTTTAATAACGTTCTTCTAATAAAACATATTCCCATCAATGAATTAGACAAGAGAGAGAAAGAGAGAGAGAGAGAGAGAGAAAGTGAGAAAGGAAGAAATTGGAGGGATTTGTCGTTTGTCAAAGTAAAAATGTTTCTTATTCCTATTAAAATTTTTTTCCTTCCAAGGGCTTAATCGAAACGGAACTTATTGTCGTGGCAGAAACACTTCCGCCAAAATATCGGCGGAAATGCACATGTTACATGAACGTTTCCTGAACGGGAAACGTAAAATTTAATCACGCGAGCGTCCTTACTTACAGATCCGCTCTCAACGCGTGATAACGCAATCAATCCTATTTCGATCTTCTTCTTTCTCTCTCTATCCTTTATCATCCTTACATAAATTAATTTTCGCCTTCACCTTGACCATCTCTCCTTCCATTCAAAACTATTTTTCTCTTTTCTCTCCGCATCGTTATTAAAATTCATCCAGAAGTTGGCCTTAAACCCCCTCCACGAAACCGAAATTAACTTTATTAAGAGCCAGGATGATCCCGAAGGACGAATAAAGAATTACCGACGTCACTTATCAAGGATGAGTCTCTAGTACAGCGAATAAAAAGCGGTTGCGAATATAATATTTCATCGTACTATATGGACTCGATGAAGTTAAAAAGGAGGACCACAAACTTTGAGAGTAATCTATTTAGTCTAAGGTCTCGTCGAGTCTCTTACTACTTATCCTCAGAGACTCAATTACGAATGACTTTTGTCGATAAGCTCCCGGACGAGAGAAAGAGAGAGAGAGAGAGGAGAGAAAGATGGACCCCCTTTACGTCCGAAAACCGAGAAGTACGCGACTTAAGCCGTGTGGAGGGATCTCCGTTTCTCGAGCAAATTTATTCATTACCGAGACACGGTGAGACACTGAGTAATATCCAGTGAGGGAGGGATAAGGAGCCGGCTTTTCCTTCTAATCTTCTGAAAGACACACCAAGGACAGATGCGATTCAGATGCTGGAGGCTCACGCCGTAAGACCGAAGGAACATCGCGACGTAAATTCTTTGGAGAATTTGACACACGGAGGGAAGAGAGGAAATGTTTCATTTTCAGCGCTCGGCGATCAAATAGAAGCATGATTGATGTCCCGAATATATCCACATCTGATAGATCGCTCTTTGAATATTCCATTACAATACTTATTTAAAAAAAAAAAATTTGTTGGGAAAATTTGATTTCAAGAAAATATATTATGTATATAATAGCGTTTCGAAAGTATCTCGCGGATTATTTAGCGATAATCTAAATCGAGAGACGTACAGTCAGATAATAGATTAGCCGGACGTTTCGCGGGGAAACTTGTTGTTTCGTCGGGCGATTACCTTCGCGTCCGGCGTACGTGTCCGCGATACGAGCAGGTATATACGTATATACGTATATAAGTACAGCGAGAGTTTCTTTCTTCCCGAGAAAGAGCCAATTACTCGCCGGATGATCGGAATCGCGCGGCGAGCAAACCGAGAGATGGTGCTTGCGTTATCCGGGGTCGGATACTGCAATGCAGCTCTCTCGCCTCCCTCTTTCGTATCCTCTCGCTTCGCCCCGTTCCCGGTCCTCTCTCGCTCTACTCGTCCTGCCGCCGGGCCACCCTCTTCCTATCTCCCTCCCGTTTCGCCCCCTACAACCACCATCGCTCGTGCACTTCCATTTTATGCGATTCTCCATCTATTTCCCGCGACCTGCGGCCTCGCTTTCCTCTCTAAATGTCACCTCGTGGACGATTAACTTTTGCGTTACCGCCCTTCTCTCTTTCTCTTACTCTCTCACATACATACACACATACACACACACACACACACACACACACACACACACGCTTTTTCTCGCTTCATCCGGACACCTTTTTCACGGCTGTTTGATTGGAGGGAGCACTTGACCATCGGCTGGCCATTAACCGCTCGCTCGTAGCATTGCCGACTGTATTCTTCGTGGTATTCTTTTTCCGATTCATTGTAACCGCCGTCGCGCTCTTTAAAAGAGGTTCAACGCGCTAGACTTTTGTAATTTTAGCGTTAAATTATCTTTAAATGTATATTTTTGGTATTTGATAAAAGCGTATAATAACGTAATCTTTTAAATCGGAATTAATTAATTTAAAAAAAAAGAATAATAATGAATTATGATATATATCCTTCAAATTTATTTTATTATATAATATTTTCCTCGTAACTCGATAATAAACCGACGATTCTTCTTGCACAAAATAGTTATTATAAATGTATGTTATATGTCGATCTTTATGGATTATGTCAAAATTCTGCGCAAGACCAAGAATGCGATCTCGAAGAGTCTTGCTCTTTTAAATGGAATCAATGCATTGTTAATATAAGCAGTGTAATTTCAATTATAAATATAGCACTACGAAGAGTTGTGAAATCTCACTGAGAAGAATCAGTTAGTAATAATGATTTTCCAGTAAAATATTAATTAATTGATGAAACATAAGACGGAGGAGCAAATTGTGTTTTCATTGAGGATCAATAAAATACTCCCTGATCTTCGATGAAATGTTATCACTGTTTTAATCAGTGACATTTTGATTGATTTAAAAGTGTGCTTCCGAGGAGAGGAATCGTCTCCAACGAGCGTTACGAGCTCCTACGAGGATTATTTCAGACTTACGCGATCACGGTGCGAGTTTTCACCGAAAATCGGAATGACGGAAACCATAAAGACGGACAAGAAATACACAGGAATAGATGGCAGCGGCGATCGTCGTGATAGCAGGTCGCGTACGTACATCTCGCAAAAACAATGATTCACAGTGAAGGCTACGCACAATTACGTTTTCCTCTTCTTTCTCTCGCTCTCGCGAGCGTCAGCGATCTACTATCTATTAATATTAATAGACTCGATTGTCGCAATCGCGTATAAATCATACCTGCGATTTCCTCGGCAGTCGTGACACTCGCATATGCGATCAAGGGTCTTATTCTTCGTTTAATTCTGCATTACTGATGCATGAACGATGTATTGTACGAGTGAGAGATCAAGTGCGAGGGATAAAGTCGTCAGCGACTTAATAAGTCGTCATGACTCTCAAACGCATCAAAGACGTCATTCGCGCACATACGCAGCAATCCAAGTGTTAACAAATGATAACTCCGATGACGCAAAACGCGTTGTCCCCTCGAAATATAAAACATTTCTCTCTTTCTCTCTCTCTCTCTCTCTCTCTCTTTCTCTATTCAATTTATTCCGTATTAAATAAGCAATTGTTTACAAGAAACGATTATTATTTTCACTATCGCGTCGAACCGGAACAAAATAATCTATCATTCTCGTTCGTGTAATTACTCGGCTCGTGCAATTTATTATTCCCGATAAAACACTGTCGCGACGGCGTTGTATTATCCCGGCGATTATTTGTACGACACGCGCGCGTGCTCGTCACATGCTCGTACGACACGTCACTCGCGTTCCTCGTATAGATCACGGATGACGAGCGCACAGTCGGAGAGAGTAATTACCGTTTTGATATTCCAGATTAATCGCACATTATCCCGTATTAGACGATAATTTTCGAAAGCGGGCGCGTTACGACATCAAATAATTATAACTGTTAAATTACCAATCACTTATCTATTGTGTGTAGAAACTGGTAATCTCACATATGTATAGTTGTACTGAAATGTAAAGGAATTTTATAGTCTTCAAAAAAAGCCCGATTTCGATTGCGCGGTTTTCGAAAGAGTTTTAGATGTCGAAAACGATAAAAACGCCCCAATTATATATCGAAATATCTTCCTTAAGAAGTAATCTGTAAATTGATGAAAGATTAGAAAGCTACAGGATTAGGAAAATTACTTTATCTTATAGATATTGATATCGCTATCGATATAAAATGTGTATAACGATCTTAATAATAATATGGAATTTTAATATCTTAATCAGAAAAAACTTTTTTCTTAAGATCTTCAAATTCTGTAAGAGTAAATAAAAAAGATTAAAAAAAATTTTTTTTTTCCCATAAATTTACAAGTATAATCGAAATCGCCTTTTTGCATCTTTAATATTAGTTACTAAAAAAAAAAAAAAAAAAAAAAAATTATAACGGTAAATTATAACGGTTTTACAAATAACACGCTACTTCCCAGCTTGGAAATCTATTATCTTATTTTATACCGTAAAAACAGCTGTACAACAAAGATATTATTAATCTTAAAAATCACATTTAAAAAAAATGACGATTTACGTTTTTCATTTACATTAATTATATCTTCGTCGACGGTATTTTTTTTTATAATATTTAATAATTTCATATTATCTCACCTTCCGCGAGCATGAGCACTTCTATTTATTCTCGCGCGTGAACGAAAACAAAATAACTCCACGTGGCCTTCATTTTTCCGCTCAAAATCCTGTCGACGTCGCGCGCGACGTATATCTCAAGAATAACAGTCGTCAGTCTTTCGCTCATTGCGTAATTCGCGCATGTCAAAACTGTTATTTCCGCCGACGCGACACGCATGACATTTCCTCCTCTCCTGCACAGCTATAGTTATAAAAAAATATTTCAGAACAAACAAACATCCGTGAACGCGCAGTAAATCATTACATCATTCAGCGACACTTTTTTTTTTCCGTTTCGAGTTTGCCGTACAATTACCGAGTTTGCGCCGAGCAATTCTTAATAGCGACGCGAGAAACGACGCGATAACATAGTTATCGGTTTAAAAATAGTCGGCCGCGACATCGAGATGTAACAGGAGCTAAACGATACGCGCATCGAGGGTAGACCTATATACATTTCGCATACGGCGACGAATTAATTTTGCCGTTACGCGCGTAATTCGATAAAATTACAAGCCTCACATGTAACCGCGTCGTAAATTATGACCGTTATTATCGCGAACTACCGCCGTAATTAAATCACCACGTTCTGGAGGAGGTCTGCCGTCGGGAACGTAAATTAAACATGATGATCCCGAGATAACGATTGCCTTCGTCACGGATCTCAATTCAACTGCGTATTTTGGTAATTTGTGCGACAACTTGGATTTTTATAGACCATTTACACACAGCGATTCATTCCAATACGTTATACTTAAATACCATAAAATTCTAACGTCAATTTTAAAGTTATAATAAAACATTGAAATTTTAAAAATCGGAAATAATAGACGTAAAATTTCGTCTTTATCATTGTATCTATTTTTTTACCTGTTATTTATTATTATTTATATATATTAGATTTTTTAAAAATATTCAATTTATTCTTTCTTCTCGACAAAATTCTACTTGTCAATGATTCGTTTTCTCTCTCGTGTGCCACGGAAATCTGTTTATGATGAAATAAAGAAACAATATTTTTAAGATAAGTTTAGATAAAATATAAATTTGCATTCTTTTATCTTTTAACAGTAATACCCGATCACCGTATTTTTAAAAGTAATTGAGAGAAGACACTGACTTATTCATATATAAAACTTTAGATTAAAGGCTCATTGATTCTTTGAGAAAGCGTATATATTGTCCAATGGTTATCTCATCGCTATTAAGCAGCATACGCATTCTTATAAATCACGATTTTATCGCTCGACTCGAAATATGTACTCACCGCGGCATCGAGTACAAATATTACAAGTGTCGCGATACGGGCGAGCACGCCGTAAATTAGGAGAACACCGGAAGAATGGGTTGTGGAAACGCGCGCTCGATCGGCCAGGTGGACGGACTTTATGGCTTGTAGATGGAAGCGACGCAAGATATAGAATAGAACCGAGATAAAGCAGGAAAACACCCGGCGCTGAGGGATAACGATAGCGTATATAACGCCGGGATTGATTTTATAACGACGCTATTTTATAAGGAAGAAGGGAGGGAGGGAGTGCGCTTCGATATCCTTCGATATCGATCGTAAAATCTGTCCCACGGCCTAGTTTCGCTCCAGATCGAGTTTTAGCGAAAAATTTGTTCGTCCTCTTGCGAATCGATCTGCCACAAAATTTCCGCTCGCTTTCACGCGAAACTGAACGCTCCATCAGACGTTCAGAAAGAAAGTATAGTAAAATCTAATACTCTATAAAGACAAAAGTGAGAGAAATTTTTTTTCATCTACGATATATTCGAAAAATACGCTGGTCTCGATGAAATCGGCAACAAATCGCGTCACGCATCGCGGATTGTCCAGCTTGCGCGTCCCCGCTTTTTGAAAACAATCGCTCCGGCGATGGGAGATCTGCTTCGGGGATCAATCGCGCGTTTCGTGTATCGCGTGTGAAGAGCGGATGAAAAATTTCGAGCGTCATTCCAGCTTATTAGTTTGAACGAGACGGCACACAATCGATACTATCGAATGAATAGTATCTCGTCTCTTTTCCTCCCCCGTTTGACCGCGCTTCTGAAAGACCGTCACGTTTCTTCGCGCGATTGAATTTTCCGTTGGAAAAATTCCGCAGCCGCGAAGCGTCCGCTTCTCTATCGCGTTTATCCTATCCGCTATATACACTCTGTGAAAAGGATTTTAAGCATCCCTTTAAAGGTTTTAAGACCGCGAAATCCACTTCTCTCCTCCGAAGAAAGACCGTAAAAGCTGGCAGTTAAAACTGTGTCCTGCCATCTGCACGGAAAAGTAATTTACGGTTCGCAAATTAGAGAGAGAGAGAGAGAGAGAACTCATAAAAAAATTCGCCGTGATGATTCCATAAATTAATATATCATAGAAATAAAAAAATTATGACAATTAATTTCGACCATTTACTTCAATCTAATATCTATCTTGTATTAAGTATCGCAAAGATTGTAAAACCGAATGAAAGATCAAAAATCAATTTAACTGATCCTTCTTTAATCTCTTACTGAAACGAGAATAAAGCCAATCAATTGTAGGTCAGAGTTCATCAAAGTATGATCATCTATCCGTTTTTTCGATATCATCGCCCGAAAAAACACTAATTATCGATAAACTGTTCATCCACTGCCTGGTTCGCATTCTCGCGAGGGAAAATCAATTACGCTTAGCCAATAATACAAATTCCATCAATTGTAAAGAATCCGCGATCGACGAAGTATGGCGAAATTATTTAATAAACCGTAACTCTCCCTCTCTCTCTCTCTCTCTCAATAAAGCGCGTAGATCCCGTTGGAAAGTACAAAGTTTCGGTACAAATGCCTCTTCGAAAAAAAAATCAAAAGAAGCGACAAGAAGCTTGTCTTCTTTCATCTAAACTCGTCTGTATTTGCAAAGTCGCTAACGTTGCGAGCGCGTAGCTACTGACAATCCAGCTCGTCACGCTAAAATGAATTAAAACCCTGAGGTACGGCAGAATACGACGCCTTAAACGCTGCTTCGCCCTGTGTAAACAAAACCGCGAGAACAGGGTTGTCGACCCGAAGAACTCGTAATCCCCGACAAAACGTCACTCCCGACTCGCAGTTTCAAGTTCGCGCATATAAAGTCAAGTACCACCGGCGTTTAAAACAAAAAGTTTACGGGCACGTGCGGTCGAGAGAGAGAGAGAGAGAGAGAGAGAGAGAGAGAGGAAGAGAGAGAGGGAGAGAGAAAAAGAGAGTCAGAGAGAGAGAGAGCCTCGTACGTCAAGTTAGTGTCAGCGTAAAGTACTGACGCGCGTACCGCGCTGGAAATTGAGAAAATTCCTCTCTTTTGTCTTGTCCTCTCTTTTATCTCAGCTGACGATTTAACACGTGTCGCGTTCGTTCCAAAATTAAGCCCACCGAATGCATTTTACGACACGCTGACCTTTGTCAACCTATGTGTCGTCTACATGCAGCTCCTTTGTCGTAGAAACTCCGGATCCGTCATCCCGCAGCCGTATTAAATCATGACGTCAGAGGTGAGAAAGGAAAATGTGTAGAAACTTTTTTCCACGTTATACATTAAAATAGCAAGAGAAGAAAGTACATTTCCTCTGATTAAAAAAGAAATAAATAAAATGAAATATATATTTGTAATAAAATATTCTATTTTATTTATTTATTTTTTAATCGGAAAAAAGAATTTTTTGCACCAAATAGACAAGCTTTTCGATTACGAAATAAACGGTTAATAAATAAATCTTTAGATCGGAACAAAGTAGAAGTAAAGGTTCGTTTCGAGATTTCTTAAATCCGTCTTCTATTATTAAAATTTCGTGCCCGGTACGCGTCTGTGCATTATATTACTTCCGAAATAAGGAACACGAAACACACAACAGGCGCGATCGACGACAAATCATAGCCGGGAAGATAGTCGGACGGAAACTTTAATCTACCAGCGCCGTGGCGTTTTCGACGAAACTTTTCGACGCCCGCACATATATCAACCTAAGAAACTTAGCAAGCTTGGCAATAAATTGGGAATAATTACGCTCCGTGGGCGAGTCTTGTGCGAGGAGCAGATAAAAGGCGTGCTGCGCCATTTCTACGCGGTGTCCTTCGAGCTCGTGACTTTTATTAGCGAAGTTGATCAGCGGGTCGCGCGCGAACGAGTATCATACTACTTTCATTAAACTCGCGAAAAAGAACAATTAATTCACGTCGTTTCTCCGACCGTTAGACAGTTTAACGAGAAAAGACGCAAAAAAAAAAGAAAATACCTATTTCCCACTAATTTTTTTATGCTAAATATGAATTTGAATTCCACAAGTTACGATTTCGAGAAGTTAAAGTTTTCAAAGATGGATTATCTTAATGTTCTTTATCATGGTATGGAATGCGACCTGTTAAAAAAGTTTTGTTGCAATCAAAATTATGTCGTTAAGACTTTCAATTATTAAAAGATATCTGTTGTGTGCCAATGATAATTAATAAGATATTTATAATTAAATAATAAAAAATGTAAATGTAGGATTTATTGCAGAAAGTTTGAGAATTAGATCATTGAATCTCTATAAATATTTCTCGATTATGTTTATTCAAAGAGCTTTTCAAGTTGCTAAATATAAATATGATGCCAAAACTGATAAATTTAAAAAATCGCGGAAGTATTATAGTATTATTAATATAGTGGATGTTAAAATTTTAAAAATGTTCGGATGCAAGATTTGCAAGAATTTATATATACATTTTGAATTTATTAATTTTAACATCAAAATCATATCCAGCGAGCTAAAAAAATCTTTAAATTTAAATAAATATAATTGAAAACTTTTGATAATTTTTCAATAATCTAATCCATAATTTTTTTCGCAAACAATTCCATATTTAATTTAGATATTCTATTAAACATTAATCGACACAAAAAATTCCTTTGAGAGGCCTGAAAATCCTAACAACATACATAACTTTAATTGCAACAAAACTTCAACACATCACGTAGCTATAACATGATAAGATATATTAAAATAACCCTTTTTTTTGCAACTTTATCGCAAATTTACTTTATCTAAAATGTGATGATATGATGAAGCAATTTGGATGGAGATAGCAGTACCTTTTTTCACGATGATACTAAAAATCGAACGAAAGGGATAAAAGCAACGCGGTCAAAAAAGGAACTTCAACGCCGGATTTCCAACCGGCAAAGATGAAACAATCATGATGTTTTTTTCCGATACGTGTGGTTCGACGATCGGGACACGTATCGGAATACAACGGATAGTTTCTGGCGAAAGCCCTTACTAGCGTATCGTGAGATTACACGCGAGGAGAGCCGACGTTGATTAAATCCTCGGGGAAAAAAAGTGAAATTAAACCCCTTTTGCTAGAAGAACAATTTCAGCTCCTCGATAACGCTCGTGTCATCCCGATTTTTACCTGGTTAGGTATCTCAATCGCGTCACGATTTCCCGGTGTTTGGTGCCCCCGAGACGACGTCGGAATGACGTTTGGCAAATGTTGGCCATTTGTCAAAATAAATCATGTAAACGTTCCGCGTCGATCTTCTAAACGTCATACTCTCCTCTTCTTTTTCTTATCTCTTTTATTATCCCGCGACGTATCGATACGGATTTGACACTCGTCAAAGATCTCCGCTTCGTAAAGTCTGAATAAGCAAATCTCTTTTTCAAGAGATACTTGATGCCAACTGCGCTTATGACGATATATCTTCTTGTGCCGGCGATGCGAACTCAAAATAAAGATCAAAGTCAAGATTGTGATATCGAATTCACGTTTAAACGCCCAAGTCACGAAAATATAACTGAATCATCGGATAAAAGTGGAATTTTATCTGGATCAAACGAAAATTCCTCGTCGCATTGATTCCGATTTCAGCAAAAGCACGATGCGTCGAGATGTGCGAGGAAAAGAAATGCACAAAATGACGTCGAAGTAGCAATATCTCGGCGAAAATGTGAGAACACTCAGCCAACGCATCGAAACGTGAATCGAGAGATCTTGAAACTCGCACCAATATTTTATGATTTCGAGGCAACGAGAATAATAAGAGAAGGCGATTTCTTTCATCAATGCGAATGCAAATTAGACATCGAAGTCGAATAACTAAGCGAAATGAATTTTTCTTTCTCTCCTTCTTCTCTCATTCCCCCCTCTCTGTCTTCTATCTTTTTTTCTCATGTCCAACATCTTGAAAGAAATGGCAACAACGACGAGGAAAACAAGTCTATTTATCGTACATTATATCAAAATTTCGTTCCTGTTAACTACTTGTTTTACACATCTATTATTTTCCCACAAGAGTTATTTACTCAAACATATTACAGTCTTATTTCGGAGTAAAATCCTGTCTCAAAATTCTGTTTCAGGCACGAATAAATGCCGATTGCGTCGGGGGAATTTCGAATCGCCGGCTATATCGGTGAAAATAAATATCTTCGAGAAATGAGAATGCTCGATATTCAAGGCCAATTTGGGGAAGAAGCGGAAGACCGAAAAGTGCCGCGTCGGGGTAGCCGATAAAGATGCAGCATCCTGTAGCTTAGCTACCTACAAATTTCCATCGGGCGACCAATTTAAATATGCATGAGAGCGAAAAGGTGGAAGCCGAATTGGGATACGTCGCAAAGAGGGAAGAAAGTGAGGACGAGTGGTTGTTTCGCGGACAATCTCGTTACCTCTCCTCCACCCCTTTTCTCTCCTTTTCCCCCTCCCCCTGCCCATCTCCCGTGCCAGAAACGGGAGACGTCGTTGACGCAGGAGGACGAGAGTGAATCTCTCAGGATTATCCCAGTGTGCGGTAATCAGCTTTTTCAGCGCGAGTGTGCCTGGATCGGCATGCCGGGGGGAGATTGTCGAAGGCATATCTGCGTTGAAAATGCCGAAAAGAGATTGACGTCATCAGAGGCTCCTCGTTTAAAGCTGGAATTGGCGCGAATAGATATGATTGGATCGGCAAATGAATCGCGAGCTGCACTCGTTCACGCTTATGTTGTAGAGAGACGTACGCTACTTAAATATGCACAAGAAGTATATATATTTAAGAAATTTTTGCTATACTAAAGCGCATAGGGATATAGATGCGGGATACATAGATGTGTTGGTCGGAAAGTAAACGTTTGATTCTCGGTTTGAGATAAAATCGCGCAATGAGTTTCTTGTATACGAAATGTTTCCCTTGTCTCTTGATTGCTCGAAATATCTTGTACGTTTTCTCCATGCAAAGATGTATCTAAAGATAAAATCGATTCTCTTTCAAAGAGACAAATCTTACAAGTGTACTTCTTAACGTTATATTTTTCGAGATTTCAAAGCAATCTATATTTCCTTTCTTTATGTATCTTATCACTGTGATATTGTAGATGACATCTCAACGTGAAGTCAATTTACTTCAAATGAGCACGAAAATTCTTAAATCATTTCCTATATACGTATCGTGAATGTATAAAATAAACGACAAAAATGATAAAAACAAAGATTTGTAATCAAATTTTATTTGTATTTTTTATTTGTTCGTGTTTCGTAAAACGAGAAGAAACATACAACAGAAAAATCCAAAAAGAAAAATAATTATCTTTTATAGTTTCTTTTTATATTTAATACGATTTTGACCTCAAAAATATTCTATCACATCACTATTAAACTGATTAAAAACGTATATTATGTATACACATGATACGTATAATAAACTACAAAAGTTTTTTCCATCAAATTAATTTATATTGTCAGAACTTTTATTTTTTCAACAGAATTTAATTCAAATTTCCAGATTAATAAAATTTTCGTGATCAAATAATATTGTGTTTTCATTACATCGTAGAAAGATTATAATTAATTATCTTTCTATTACATAACCACATAAATGACATTGTATATATAATTATAAATTAGTCAATAATAATTAGTTAATAATATAAATCTGTATAATTTTTTTTTTTTTTTTGGCGTCTACTATATTTATTTTGCTATTTTAAATATGTTTTGACATTAAATTTATATTCCACAGACTTGAAAAATTCAACAATCAAATTTGAATCAACAATCAAATAATATTGTATTTGATAGATTATATATGTGATCTTCAATAATTTATTTTACAAATTTCCCGCAACGGACAGGATGTTTAATCACGAAAATCTTATGAATCTTAATCATTATACAATGAATTCTTTTCGAAGACTAAAAATTCCAACAATATACTTAATTTCCCGGAATAGAATAAAGCTTGTTCAACACATGCCATAATATATTATAACAAAATATAAAACGTGTCAAAATTTGTACAACTTTAAATGTCTAGAAAAATTTGTTATGTGGATAGAATATTTTAAAGAAATGTTATCCAGTATTTAAAAAAATCATAGAAAGTGACTCTTTCTTGGGTTTGTGGAAATGTTTATTTTCTGCTCAAATTTAATTCGCATCAAGTCACGTAGCGCATATGACGCGGTAGAAAGTTGATTATAAACTCGAGACACACACTTGAAGGACAGTGAACTTCCGAACGTAGCTGATCGCGTAATGATATCGTAAATTGTTGACATCGCTGGCGACTAATTTGAAAATCATGAGGACAATGGTACCGAGTATCATGAAACTATTATTATCGGCACGCATGATCTTGTAGTTAATAACTCGGTGCGTCACCAATGACGCCGACTGTATAAATAGCGTCGTTCCCATATGTTTAAGTATTTCGTGTATATTTGCGTCACGCGTGGATGAGTCCGATGTAGGTACATAGAGTAAATCCCGCGTAAGAGATCCTTGTTATTTTCATTTTTAAAGCGCGATAACGCACGAGCGAAAACGTAACGGGATGTTGTCGAGCGACATATTTCGGGAATCATGCGAGGAAAAGAACATACGTGTGTCTGTTAATCCGGATGCGGATTATCGTGCAGTGACATCGATTAACAGGTGACATATTCTTCTTTCTCTCGCGAGTTAACGACTCCGTTAGCTCGACCAGCCACCTTTGTTTGCTTCTACGTGCGACAAATATATGCGCGAAATTACAGGCGGTTGAGATCGCCTCTACAGCAGGCTATAAAGAATTGTTCTTTGTTCAATGCATGAGATTTCAAGTTAGAAAATTTCAGTCAGATAGCCAAATAATCAATGGTGAGATTACGCGATGGATTAATCCGTATCTTACAAGCAGAAAGCGTACCTGCAAAAACAAACTTGTCGAAATACGTATAAAAGTAGCGTTAGAAAGTGTAACTAAAACGTAGTCAATTAATTTCTTTACGCCTCGGAGTACGCGCAAGATCTTCTTTCTGAAGAATAACATTGTTTAAGTTTTTCTCTCTTGTAAAAGTAAAAGAGAAATTAATAATCTAAGATAATATGCGTCTTTCTTCATCTTGGAATAACATTGCGTGAAATTATAGCGAACAAAATGTATATGTGAAAAAATATACATATTAAATGCATATAAATATTTACATATTATTTATATTTATATTTTTTATATTATATTTATATTTATTTCAAATTTATATCCCTTTTTATATAAAGATTTCCGTGATTAGCATTTTTCTGGAAGATCTAGGTAACGCTGCCCGTGGATAAATACAGTTTATTATCCCTATTGTAAGACTGTGCAACTGTGTCCAATTGTGTTCAAGAGAAATAAAGAGAAATTCGCGATGAGTCTCTTAGGAAAGATGGTTAGTCGTAATATCGTCGTCTTGACGAGACGCAGATGCAGATTCGTGGAAGGGGCGATCATCAGCTGATACACGCGACGCGAGGCTGAACCCGCGGGAGTCGCAAGAGAAACGCGCGAAAAAGGCAATCATAACTTTCAATTATTCTTAAGCTGCGCCCAGTCTCTTCATCACGCTGATAACATCGTTCTCTACTTCCAAGCTGCTGTCTCGTTCCCGGTCTGTCGCTACCTTCTCCGCCATCTGCGAGTATCTCGCTGATTGTATACGGCAGAAGCAGCTCTCGATTTTTCATCACGGGTATCACGAGCATGATGACATTTCGGAGAAAACACTCGAGAAACCAGGAAGAAGCTTTCTTAGGTCGTTCGAGCGAGATGCAATCAGAGGCGTGCGTTATGATAAAAATTTAAGGGAATATTATTCATCTCGAGAAAAAAGAGACATTTAAACCCATATGACACAGTTGTAAAAACGAGAAATTATTGTTTCTTCCTCAATTTTCGTTAAGAGAAACCAGCTTTAAATCCGTAAACTTGAGACAAAATTGCAGAGAATCTGAAATCTAAATGTTTGTACATGTGATTATCCTATAGATTTTTTATTCTCAGAGTTTGAATATTTTGTGCTAAACAAAAAGAATGTTTATAATATGCATAAAATCTCGTTAGAAAGATGTTTACCTTATACGAAGTGACTCGTGCAATAATCACGTTTTTCCGCTTTCGCTTTAATAAGGTTCACAATGAAAAACATCGTGCGCGCGTAACAGACAGCTATGTACATAATTGAGATTGTATGTAGAGCAAGTTGTGGAATGCGTGCAACGAGGTGCAACTTTCTTCGATATAAGTCTCCGGGGAATGCAAGGCCGGCAGAATCATTTGCAACATTTTTAAAAAAGTAGTCCGCGCATTTTTCAGATTCCACATTTGGTTTTACGAATACGGCTGTCTCGTTAAAATCGATATTTAATGCGCTGAAATTTCTGTTACTGAAATAAATATGTACGCGTACAATGGATATAAATATAACAGGATATAAATATTCTGTATTTCATATACAGAAATTCACGAAATTGATCAAGTTCTTCGAAAGTTTCAAACAATTAAAAATATATTATCTTGATAATATATTATTTGTGTTTTATTTTAATTGTGTATTATTTTTCTGATAACAAGGCTATAAAAATCTTGTTTTATATAGTGGCTATCTTTTTTCGCTCCTTCTTCTCTCTGTTCTCGTAGTATGTTAAAGAACTCTTTATGAAATTTTCAATTCTTTGATCAATTTCGCGACTAAGCGTACAATTAAATGCAGCTTTTTTATATCTCTATATGAAAATATTTTCCTTTAAAGAGTGCATATAATGAATGCTAATCGTGTAATGTTGAAGATGCAATTTGTGCAGATTTATAGATTCAGCATTTTTTATCAACAGCGCAGAATCGACGAGAAGAACATAGGATATATGCGATAACGCGACACATACAATCGCCCGTAATCTGAATTTTGATATAACGCGCTTTGTATTAGAATTAGATTGTAATCCAGTCTTTGTGCGAGCGCGAAATGACTCGTTTACGAGAACAGCGGCGGTTGAATTTCTACCGCAAACGCTATTTGTATCGTCCTAACGCAATTAAATATAACTTTGTGAACAAAATAGCGCGATGGCGAAAATCAGCTTATCCTCGCCCAATCGCGTTGGTATTCGTTAACAAACCTCGTTGCATCGTGTCAAGAGAAATTATCCGATCTAATTTTCGTCGAAATATAATATTCCAATGTATCTTCACTTTTTGCGTGTTATCTTCTTTTTTCAACTCCAGCATTTTTTCAAACACAATTCATGGACCTATTTGGTGTTTGCGCAAACAGCAATAAATATTTAAAGCGATCAACTTTCGTCACAATAAAATATTTCATGGGTCTTTGATTAGTATTATCTTTTTTTATAAAATCGTATTTCACGAGCCTATTTGTTTGCGCAAAGAGAAATTTTGTGACAAATAAATATCTAAAGCAACAAATTTTCGTCAAAATATAAAATTAAATATTCTCTAATTTTTTTCTTGTCTTCTTTCTTAATTTTTTAAAACATATTTCACGAATTATCGTTCGCGCGAATAAAAGTTTCGTGATAGACGTTTTCTTGAATGCGATTGTATTATTCCCGTCGAGCTGCACTACATTAGCATTCGTATTAACAGAAAGAATCTCGCATCGACGCGAGACGTGCTCTGCCATTTTTCTTTCTCGCGTCTCATTTCGCTTTGTACGTGTCTCGCGAGAGAGATCTCTCGTGCATGCAAGCGAGCGTCCCGCTCCGCCGGATGAGAGAAAGACGCTTTCATCCGCGACGAGGATTTATTGGCTTGAAAGAATCGACCCTTTTGATGCATCTCTCTCCACGATGCACTCGCGCGGCGCAGAAAACTGCGGAGTGCATCGCCATTCACGGAGAATATTCCGTCGCGTATAACTAACCGAGATCCGCGTATCAGAATCTTGCCTGCATTCCCGATTCCTCCTGTTAATTCAAAGGCGTATAAATCTCGCCACAGAAAGATCCCGACGTCAAGACGCCTACGCGGCTTATGCAACGTATTTGCGAGTATCGTAATTAATTATGCACGACTATTTAACTTTTCATCAAACGACGTTTGCGCATAATGCGGCTTTTCATCGATGATTTCAACGCTTCTAAATTGACGCATTATCACAACAATGTATTTTATGATAGTAATTATAAAAGAAAGAGAGACAAACTGTTGAAGAAACTCTTAAACGAATTTTCTTGTTTTAATTTTAAAGTCCTGATACCTCACCGACAAATATTTAATAATCTAATTAATATAGATTTATAAATTTTTGATCGTTTGGTGTCAACAAGCAAATAAATATACATTTCCAAAATGCACAGATCTATTTACAATTTCAGCGCAACTAAATACGCATGGATCGTTGAAGATAAAATCATAAAATTCTTCTTTAAGTCGATTTAAAATGCTATCGAGAATTCTATCAAAATGATTTTAATTATTTCAAAAAGGAGGAAGTCTCTTCTTGTATCGAAGTGTTTACGGAATGATCACGAAATCGCGTGTATACGGCATTCGTGAGTCGCGTGATCCACCGACCAAAGGACGAGTTCTGACGTACGTATAGGTCCTGACCTTTGACTAGCTATTAAGGAGAGCATTTAAGTGAGAGTTATAACTAGAGGTTGTTTCGTTTCACGTAGATGCAAATCGATAATACAAGCGTTTTTGACGGTCAATATTAGCAAGTATTGAATTTCCGATTCCGCATGGCAACATAATAGTCTCTCGATAATCATTGATCTGTATTTCCGACTCGAGGACTTTAATTATACGCCTAAAGCGATAAAAATAAACCAATGTAAAAATATGTTAATCTATCATCTTTCTAAGCTGCTAAATTATTGAATTACTGCATATGAAAATTAGATTCCGAACGTTAATCTTGAAACT
>NW_021850257.1:822853-828099 GCF_003651465.1 Formica exsecta
TTTTTTTTTTATTTTTGGCGTCTACTATATTTATTTTGCTATTTTAAATATGTTTTGACATTAAATTTATATTCCACAGACTTGAAAAATTCAACAATCAAATTTGAATCAACAATCAAATAATATTGTATTTGATAGATTATATATGTGATCTTCAATAATTTATTTTACAAATTTCCCGCAACGGACAGGATGTTTAATCACGAAAATCTTATGAATCTTAATCATTATACAATGAATTCTTTTCGAAGACTAAAAATTCCAACAATATACTTAATTTCCCGGAATAGAATAAAGCTTGTTCAACACATGCCATAATATATTATAACAAAATATAAAACGTGTCAAAATTTGTACAACTTTAAATGTCTAGAAAAATTTGTTATGTGGATAGAATATTTTAAAGAAATGTTATCCAGTATTTAAAAAAATCATAGAAAGTGACTCTTTCTTGGGTTTGTGGAAATGTTTATTTTCTGCTCAAATTTAATTCGCATCAAGTCACGTAGCGCATATGACGCGGTAGAAAGTTGATTATAAACTCGAGACACACACTTGAAGGACAGTGAATTTCCGAACGTAGCTGATCGCGTAATGATATCGTACATTGTTGACATCGCTGGCGACTAATTTGAAAATCATGAGGACAATGGTACCGAGTATCATGAAACTATTATTATCGGCACGCATGATCTTGTAGTTAATAACTCGGTGCGTCACCAATGACGCCGACTGTATAAATAGCGTCGTTCCCATATGTTTAAGTATTTCGTGTATATTTGCGTCACGCGTGGATGAGTCCGATGTAGGTACATAGAGTAAATCCCGCGTAAGAGATCCTTGTTATTTTCATTTTTAAAGCGCGATAACGCACGAGCGAAAACGTAACGGGATGTTGTCGAGCGACATATTTCGGGAATCATGCGAGGAAAAGAACATACGTGTGTCTGTTAATCCGGATGCGGATTATCGTGCAGTGACATCGATTAACAGGTGACATATCCTTCTTTCTCTCGCGAGTTAACGACTCCGTTAGCTCGACCAGCCACCTTTGTTTGCTTCTACGTGCGACAAATATATGCGCGAAATTACAGGCGGTTGAGATCGCCTCTACAGCAGGCTATAAAGAATTGTTCTTTGTTCAATGCATGAGATTTCAAGTTAGAAAATTTCAGTCAGATAGCCAAATAATCAATGGTGAGATTACGCGATGGATTAATCCGTATCTTACAAGCAGAAAGCGTACCTGCAAAAACAAACTTGTCGAAATACGTATAAAAGTAGCGTTAGAAAGTGTAACTAAAACGTAGTCAATTAATTTCTTTACGCCTCGGAGTACGCGCAAGATCTTCTTTCTGAAGAATAACATTGTTTAAGTTTTTCTCTCTTGTAAAAGTAAAAGAGAAATTAATAATCTAAGATAATATGCGTCTTTCTTCATCTTGGAATAACATTGCGTGAAATTATAGCGAACAAAATGTATATGTGAAAAAATATACATATTAAATGCATATAAATATTTACATATTATTTATATTTATATTTTTTATATTATATTTATATTTATTTCAAATTTATATCCCTTTTTATATAAAGATTTCCGTGATTAGCATTTTACTGGAAGATCTAGGTAACGCTGCCCGTGGATAAATACAGTTTATTATCCCTATTGTAAGACTGTGCAACTGTGTCCAATTGTGTTCAAGAGAAATAAAGAGAAATTCGCGATGAGTCTCTTAGGAAAGATGGTTAGTCGTAATATCGTCGTCTTGACGAGACGCAGATGCAGATTCGTGGAAGGGGCGATCATCAGCTGATACACGCGACGCGAGGCTGAACCCGCGGGAGTCGCAAGAGAAACGCGCGAAAAAGGCAATCATAACTTTCAATTATTCTTAAGCTGCGCCCAGTCTCTTCATCACGCTGATAACATCGTTCTCTACTTCCAAGCTGCTGTCTCGTTCCCGGTCTGTCGCTACCTTCTCCGCCATCTGCGAGTATCTCGCTGATTGTATACGGCAGAAGCAGCTCTCGATTTTTCATCACGGGTATCACGAGCATGATGACATTTCGGAGAAAACACTCGAGAAACCAGGAAGAAGCTTTCTTAGGTCGTTCGAGCAAAGATGCAAACAGAGGCGTGCGTTATGATAAAAATTTAAGGGAATATTATTCATCTCGAGAAAAAAGAGACATTTAAACCCATATGACACAGTTGTAAAAACGAGAAATTATTGTTTCTTCCTCAATTTTCGTTAAGAGAAACCAGCTTTAAATCCGTAAACTTGAGACAAAATTGCAGAGAATCTGAAATCTAAATGTTTGTACATGTGATTATCCTATAGATTTTTTATTCTCAGAGTTTGAATATTTTGTGCTAAACAAAAAGAATGTTTATAATATGCATAAAATCTCGTTAGAAAGATGTTTACCTTATACGAAGTGACTCGTGCAATAATCACGTTTTTCCGCTTTCGCTTTAATAAGGTTCACAATGAAAAACATCGTGCGCGCGTAACAGACAGCTATGTACATAATTGAGATTGTATGTAGAGCAAGTTGTGGAATGCGTGCAACGAGGTGCAACTTTCTTCGATATAAGTCTCCGGGGAATGCAAGGCCGGCAGAATCATTTGCAACATTTTTAAAAAAGTAGTCCGCGCATTTTTCAGATTCCACATTTGGTTTTACGAATACGGCTGTCTCGTTAAAATCGATATTTAATGCGCTGAAATTTCTGTTACTGAAATAAATATGTACGCGTACAATGGATATAAATATAACAGGATATAAATATTCTGTATTTCATATACAGAAATTCACGAAATTGATCAAGTTCTTCGAAAGTTTCAAACAATTAAAAATATATTATCTTGATAATATATTATTTGTGTTTTATTTTAATTGTGTATTATTTTTCTGATAACAAGGCTATAAAAATCTTGTTTTATATAGTGGCTATCTTTTTTCGCTCCTTCTTCTCTCTGTTCTCGTAGTATGTTAAAGAACTCTTTATGAAATTTTCAATTCTTTGATCAATTTCGCGACTAAGCGTACAATTAAATGCAGCTTTTTTATATCTCTATATGAAAATATTTTCCTTTAAAGAGTGCATATAATGAATGCTAATCGTGTAATGTTGAAGATGCAATTTGTGCAGATTTATAGATTCAGCATTTTTTATCAACAGCGCAGAATCGACGAGAAGAACATAGGATATATGCGATAACGCGACACATACAATCGCCCGTAATCTGAATTTTGATATAACGCGCTTTGTATTAGAATTAGATTGTAATCCAGTCTTTGTGCGAGCGCGAAATGACTCGTTTACGAGAACAGCGGCGGTTGAATTTCTACCGCAAACGCTATTTGTATCGTCCTAACGCAATTAAATATAACTTTGTGAACAAAATAGCGCGATGGCGAAAATCAGCTTATCCTCGCCCAATCGCGTTGGTATTCGTTAACAAACCTCGTTGCATCGTGTCAAGAGAAATTATCCGATCTAATTTTCGTCGAAATATAATATTCCAATGTATCTTCACTTTTTGCGTGTTATCTTCTTTTTTCAACTCCAGCATTTTTTCAAACACAATTCATGGACCTATTTGGTGTTTGCGCAAACAGCAATAAATATTTAAAGCGATCAACTTTCGTCACAATAAAATATTTCATGGGTCTTTGATTAGTATTATCTTTTTTTATAAAATCGTATTTCACGAGCCTATTTGTTTGCGCAAAGAGAAATTTTGTGACAAATAAATATCTAAAGCAACAAATTTTCGTCAAAATATAAAATTAAATATTCTCTAATTTTTTTCTTGTCTTCTTTCTTAATTTTTTAAAACATATTTCACGAATTATCGTTCGCGCGAATAAAAGTTTCGTGATAGACGTTTTCTTGAATGCGATTGTATTATTCCCGTCGAGCTGCACTACATTAGCATTCGTATTAACAGAAAGAATCTCGCATCGACGCGAGACGTGCTCTGCCATTTTTCTTTCTCGCGTCTCATTTCGCTTTGTACGTGTCTCGCGAGAGAGATCTCTCGTGCATGCAAGCGAGCGTCCCGCTCCGCCGGATGAGAGAAAGACGCTTTCATCCGCGACGAGGATTTATTGGCTTGAAAGAATCGACCCTTTTGATGCATCTCTCTCCACGATGCACTCGCGCGGCGCAGAAAACTGCGGAGTGCATCGCCATTCACGGAGAATATTCCGTCGCGTATAACTAACCGAGATCCGCGTATCAGAATCTTGCCTGCATTCCCGATTCCTCCTGTTAATTCAAAGGCGTATAAATCTCGCCACAGAAAGATCCCGACGTCAAGACGCCTACGCGGCTTATGCAACGTATTTGCGAGTATCGTAATTAATTATGCACGACTATTTAACTTTTCATCAAACGACGTTTGCGCATAATGCGGCTTTTCATCGATGATTTCAACGCTTCTAAATTGACGCATTATCACAACAATGTATTTTATGATAGTAATTATAAAAGAAAGAGAGACAAACTGTTGAAGAAACTCTTAAACGAATTTTCTTGTTTTAATTTTAAAGTCCTGATACCTCACCGACAAATATTTAATAATCTAATTAATATAGATTTATAAATTTTTGATCGTTTGGTGTCAACAAGCAAATAAATATACATTTCCAAAATGCACAGATCTATTTACAATTTCAGCGCAACTAAATACGCATGGATCGTTGAAGATAAAATCATAAAATTCTTCTTTAAGTCGATTTAAAATGCTATCGAGAATTCTATCAAAATGATTTTAATTATTTCAAAAAGGAGGAAGTCTCTTCTTGTATCGAAGTGTTTACGGAATGATCACGAAATCGCGTGTATACGGCATTCGTGAGTCGCGTGATCCACCGACCAAAGGACGAGTTCTGACGTACGTATAGGTCCTGACCTTTGACTAGCTATTAAGGAGAGCATTTAAGTGAGAGTTATAACTAGAGGTTGTTTCGTTTCACGTAGATGCAAATCGATAATACAAGCGTTTTTGACGGTCAATATTAGCAAGTATTGAATTTCCGATTCCGCATGGCAACATAATAGTCTCTCGATAATCATTGATCTGTATTTCCGACTCGAGGACTTTAATTATACGCCTAAAGCGATAAAAATAAACCAATGTAAAAATATGTTAATCTATCATCTTTCTAAGCTGCTAAATTATTGAATTACTGCATATGAAAATTAGATTCCGAACGTTAATCTTGAAACT
>NW_021850257.1:833861-844825 GCF_003651465.1 Formica exsecta
TCTGTCGCTACCTTCTCCGCCATCTGCGAGTATCTCGCTGATTGTATACGGCAGAAGCAGCTCTCGATTTTTCATCACGGGTATCACGAGCATGATGACAAATCGGAGAAAACACTCGAGAAACCAGGAAGAAGCTTTCTTAGGTCGTTCGAGCGAGATGCAATCAGAGGCGTGCGTTATGATAAAAATTTAAGGGAATATTATTCATCTCGAGAAAAAAGAGACATTTAAACCCATATGACACAGTTGTAAAAACGAGAAATTATTGTTTCTTCCTCAATTTTCGTTAAGAGAAACCAGCTTTAAATCCGTAAACTTGAGACAAAATTGCAGAGAATCTGAAATCTAAATGTTTGTACATGTGATTATCCTATAGATTTTTTATTCTCAGAGTTTGAATATTTTGTGCTAAACAAAAAGAATGTTTATAATATGCATAAAATCTCGTTAGAAAGATGTTTACCTTATACGAAGTGACTCGTGCAATAATCACGTTTTTCCGCTTTCGCTTTAATAAGGTTCACAATGAAAAACATCGTGCGCGCGTAACAGACAGCTATGTACATAATTGAGATTGTATGTAGAGCAAGTTGTGGAATGCGTGCAACGAGGTGCAACTTTCTTCGATATAAGTCTCCGGGGAATGCAAGGCCGGCAGAATCATTTGCAACATTTTTAAAAAAGTAGTCCGCGCATTTTTCAGATTCCACATTTGGTTTTACGAATACGGCTGTCTCGTTAAAATCGATATTTAATGCGCTGAAATTTCTGTTACTGAAATAAATATGTACGCGTACAATGGATATAAATATAACAGGATATAAATATTCTGTATTTCATATACAGAAATTCACGAAATTGATCAAGTTCTTCGAAAGTTTCAAACAATTAAAAATATATTATCTTGATAATATATTATTTGTGTTTTATTTTAATTGTGTATTATTTTTCTGATAACAAGGCTATAAAAATCTTGTTTTATATAGTGGCTATCTTTTTTCGCTCCTTCTTCTCTCTGTTCTCGTAGTATGTTAAAGAACTCTTTATGAAATTTTCAATTCTTTGATCAATTTCGCGACTAAGCGTACAATTAAATGCAGCTTTTTTATATCTCTATATGAAAATATTTTCCTTTAAAGAGTGCATATAATGAATGCTAATCGTGTAATGTTGAAGATGCAATTTGTGCAGATTTATAGATTCAGCATTTTTTATCAACAGCGCAGAATCGACGAGAAGAACATAGGATATATGCGATAACGCGACACATACAATCGCCCGTAATCTGAATTTTGATATAACGCGCTTTGTATTAGAATTAGATTGTAATCCAGTCTTTGTGCGAGCGCGAAATGACTCGTTTACGAGAACAGCGGCGGTTGAATTTCTACCGCAAACGCTATTTGTATCGTCCTAACGCAATTAAATATAACTTTGTGAACAAAATAGCGCGATGGCGAAAATCAGCTTATCCTCGCCCAATCGCGTTGGTATTCGTTAACAAACCTCGTTGCATCGTGTCAAGAGAAATTATCCGATCTAATTTTCGTCGAAATATAATATTCCAATGTATCTTCACTTTTTGCGTGTTATCTTCTTTTTTCAACTCCAGCATTTTTTCAAACACAATTCATGGACCTATTTGGTGTTTGCGCAAACAGCAATAAATATTTAAAGCGATCAACTTTCGTCACAATAAAATATTTCATGGGTCTTTGATTTGTATTATCTTTTTTTATAAAATCGTATTTCACGAGCCTATTTGTTAATCTTGAAACTCTTTTATGAGAGAAATAAACATCTTCCAATAATATCAAGTATTATATATCATATTTCTTTCTTTAACGAAAGTGTAGTTTTTGCGAAATATTTACGATTTTTCAAATTGTGCTAAATGTGCAAATACATAAAAAATGGAGAAGTTTGTACGTCTTGATTTTAAAGTCGAATGGATTTTAATACTTGAAAAATGAGATCGCATAAAAATAAATCCTTATTTCGAGCAAAATGTTATCAAATTTTTTCAATTATATTTATATTTTATTTTTTGTTCAGAAATTACTCTGGGAGATATAAATTTTTTTCTATATGACCCAAATGAAAATTATTATTCAGTCGTTTCGACCTCACAAAACGAGATTTATGCGCAATTATCCGCTCTCATAATATCCATGATAAAAAATATCCATTTTCGCGGATATATTTGTACGATATATACACACGTAAATGCATACGCAAACGTGCGAACCGCTTTTTCTCACAGAGCTTCACATCGAACAAACAAAGCGGCAACAAAAGATCGGGATATGTGAATTAATAATGTCGCGATGTCAGCGTGTGACGTAGCAAGCGGCAAATTCGGCGACTGCTTGTCTCGTACATCCGCATGCCATTTACACACACACGTGTGCGCACGCGAAATGTCATTGACGCATTCGATGCGATACCTAACGCACGTCACTCGCAACCGGCAGCAGCACTTTACTAATGTTGATTCTGCTTATACAAAAAAAAAATGTAAATCCGGCGATTACCTCGAAATAAATTTTCGCGCGTTGCGCAAACACGGGAAGGGACGTCTTTTCTTTTATTCGTCACTTCGAGAGAAAAATAACGAGATTTCCCGATAAAAACGGCTTCGCTAATTGAAGATGTAATAAATTGATTTAACGAAAGGGAATATCGAGAGGATCCTTCATTTAATCCATTTTATTTTACGCGACGCTCTCCCGGCAATCTCCGGTTAAAAGGTAGCTGCAAGTAGTATTAAAACTATCGTCGATCTCTTAAAGTACGCGGCAGCGAGGACATTCAAGTAACATTAAATCTAATTAAAGACGCTCGGCGACACGCGCGCAGCCAAGTTGGGAAGAACTTGTAACATTATGCAAAAATAATGACGGCATAGAACGTCGTTGCTCGCGATGATGTTATAACGCGACGCAAAACGACGGCGTGCTTGCGGCGCGACAGTGTAACAAACCGAACAAGCCATCGGTCAACCGGTGTATCGAAAATAATTCAATCAGTACGTGACGTATGATGAAAGCGCAACGCGCGTGTAATTAGCAAATACATCGCGCAAGTATTCGGCCGTTTCGATGCATGCACGGCGGAAACGGTCGCGCGCGCGTCGCAAATAATTACAACCTCCTCTCCCCCCCCCCCTTCCTTCCCCTCTTCCCCCACTTTTCCACGTCCCACCCCTACCCTACGCACGCGCTACACAAAAGGTCGCGATTGCGTCCAGAGTGATCCGCGTAATTATAATTTGCAATTATGCGACGTGCTCTATTGAATTTGGAATCTAACGTTCAACATGTTCAATTTTAGGAATAAAAACACCGCTCGTGATACATGTAGGAGGCGTTGAAAACTTAAATACACGTTTGTTTTATCGCTCGTTAATAGCGCAGGTGTAACTTCGGCTACCGAAAACTTATAATCACTTTCAAGGGGAATTTAATTCACTTGGTGTTACATTTAAATCACTACAAGCTATTGCGATAATGATTGCAATTACGTCGTAATTACATTCTCAGTGGCGCTTACAGCATCTTTGAAAGGAATTTCTAATGCGTGTATATTTTATAATTTAAATAAGATAAATAAAAGAAAAAAATTGCAAGAACAATTCCGAAAGTTCTAATTTGTAGATGTTTTCTTTTTCTTTTTAGTTTAAAATTTCGCAAAAATATTGCTTTGACATAGTCTTGCTTACATTTCTGTACATTTCTAATATTGATCCAATATAAAAATTTCCCCGAATTTAATGCTCGCAAAATAAGTTTTTCATTGGGGATGGTATATTTTGAAAGTAATCAACTCAACATGTTAAAAATAATTAACATGAAAATTAAAAAAGCTATCAACTTTTTAAATATATTCTTGTACGACAAGTTTTAGCATTCTCTCACACTTTTTTGACTATTTTTGAAGTTAAACAAAGGATATCTGTTGCGAAAGTATTTCATTTCATCGAAATAATACGACGATATACGGAGTAGAGAAAATTCGAAAAATATAGTATCTAAGAATTCCGCATGTATTTTAGTCTACGTAATACGTTAACATATAATATACATTCATTATTGTAATAATAATAAACAAATTCTTATGGTATACGGCCTTGATGACGTATAGCGCGCTATTGTTGATGACTTACAGGCCGCCGCGACATTGTCATTCATGCCGTAGCCGCCATAGGACTCGTTCCTGTACCCGTATATCGTCGTGTATAATATTATCTCTTGAAATACTTTCGCGAAAAGTACCGACAGATGCCAAACACGTGATCATTTCTTACGATTTTAACATTTATCAACCCGCTTGACTAATTAATTCTCATGATTATCGCGTTTCAACTAGCCATTAACTCACGTAATATCGCATGATAATGCGCGGTATCAAAACAAAATTATAAGTTGAGCAATTCAATCGATATAGCCGAAAATTCATGTAATGTCTTGCGATCGTATTCTGATGATTAGTACACGCGCGATTGTAATTAAAGGTGTTTTCGCGAGTGAGTATCATGTGAGTGCCATAAAATGAAGCAACAACGAACAAACAAAAAGGATCAGGAGATCCAGAGAGGCATCGGGCGACGGCGAAGCAATCATAAGGTAAGCAATTTATAATTTTGTTTATTGATTATTTCTTATCTATAGAATTAATTGTTCGCTTGTCTTTGCGGTAGCGATTTTACATCGTTGTATAATAGATATGATCTAAATATAAAATAATCTATGCTATAACTTTTTTGGAAATATACTTAAAATATTTAATAAAATTAAATTCTCTCTCAATACCAAAAAAATTACGAAAATGTATTACATTTTTTCTTGGAAATAATTATTTTTTGTCAAACTATAATTATATAGATATCGACGTATATCTCTGTGTAACTAACAATAAGATAAACTCTTGGAATTATTTCTGCTATTTGCCTCATTATAAAAATTTGTATAAATATATCCTATTCTTTTTTATAATTCTGAAATAAAAAAGAGCAGATCGCACTCTTGATGCAGAAGGGACTTCATTCGAAAGAGCCAATCGTGCGAACTAACGACGCGGCTTGACATACTCGTATATACTCTCGTCAGATACGCGCGCATCATAAACATCGCATCGAGCAAACTGCATCTGCCTGCGTTTCGCATTTTATACGCGTGCTTTTATCCCTGTCCCGTATTTTTTGTCGTCGATCGCTGCCGACACGCGACAAAAAAAATATTCCCAGTAAGCAAGCGAGAAAAGAGAGGAGAGAGAGAGAGAGAGAGAGCGAAAAAAAGCACTTTTGATGTTTGGTTACACAATATAGAGCACAATAAAGCGTCATCTACGTGCACGGGTTGTCTGTACGTTTATATTTTCCGCGACGCTTGAAGATTACAATTTCGATGCGTCGATGCTGAAGATTGTGACAGCGTCCGTAAAAAAAACATGTTCGTTGGTGCATTTGTTTATCGACGCAGAACGATCCCAGTGTAAAATGTTACTGTAAATCATTCCATTGGTTGTAACAATCTGATTGTAAGCAATGTACCATTTTTTTCTCTTAATTTTATATTTTGATGTACTAGATTATCCCTCTTTCTGTCGAGTTTCACAATTTTGTAAAATTTCTGATTTTTCAAAAAATATCAATTTTAAGAAGAGCTCGGGGCATATTATACATTAAAAACATTATTTTATTTTATTCTAATCCGTTTTTTTTTATCGTGATTATTCAATTTAACACGCGAGTTGTGTCAATGACATTATGAGAGAAACGTTCGATAATGTTCGGTCGCGCGTATCTCATTGCCGTATATAATACGTTTTCATTCCGCGAATTCGCAATTAAACGGATCATGGAACGAGTTTTCGAATTCGCGCCCGGTTATTCGCGTCTCCTTTTTTTTTTTTTTTTTTTTTTTTTTTTTTTTTTTTTTTTTTTTTTTTTTTTTTTTCGGCTGCTGGTCAGCCTCTCTCGTCCCCGATTGTTCTCCGGAGGACAATTAATGTCCCCGGTTGCCGGGAATCGTTAACGCGATTACTGAAGCATCTACCGTTCCGCTTCAGGTAAATTTCGGGATACACGTGTATTAGTAGAGAGTCACCAGTCATCAGCGTGTAATCAATTTCTCCGTCGCGACAATGGCCGAAACGTAATTAATCGCTGGAAATTTCAAGGGAGTTCGCCTTGTCTCGCAAACTATTATCACCTTCTCTTCTTCTTAACCGTCGTCGTATCGGCGCGCAGCAAAAGCATAATACGTCCTTCGAGCGTAATTAACCGTCCAATCACGAGTTATGGCGCGTACGCCTCGTATTCGCGATCAAGTTCCGTTCGCGAAACTTCGCCAAACTTAGCTCCGCTAATACCTTTGTTTATTACATAAACGGCGCTCATCTACGAATTATAATATTGCATACACAAGTGCTGATAATGTTTATTCAAATATCCCCGCAAAATGGTGTGATATATAATAGTTGTTTAATATACCTAATTACACATGCATATAAAGTGCTTTTGCAGAAATTAGATGCAGAAAAATATCCTCTCCTGGCAAATACATTTTTGCATAATAAGCTGGAGGCAGGAAAATTTCTTTTCCCGGCAAATACACTTTTTGCTCAACAAACTGGAAACAGGAAAAAATTCTTTGCTGGAAGATTAAAAGTGATCTTTCCGTGCTTTAATAATAGAACGTCGGCTAATTTTCAATATTCGCTAAAAATATTGAATTGCGCGACGTAAAAGCAATCTATTGCGAAGCGTATCTTGGATAACAGTAAACGAATGACGACCGATGAATACAAATCGAATGAGTTATCGCGACGTGGCATTGCACTTTCGAATCATCGTCTCTCTCGCTTGGTGCGCGTACGTTACTTCATGGGAAATGGGCTCCAAAATTGATAAAATACGACGTTACCATATACACGATCGCTGTCATGTTTGCTCCGTGTTTGCCGTATGTCAACTACGTCGTATCCAATATGAATGGCGGCGTCAACACAACTTTCTTGCGTAATAATACATTGGCATCACACGCCACATATGTTAAGATATAAAGAGCCGAGCTATTAAATAACGCAGAGATTTAGATAAAAAAATACATTGTGAAAGATGTACGTTTGAATTTGAATTGTTAAAAATAAAGATCTTTTTAATTCTTTTATTAATTTATAAGAAAATATTATTGCGAGAATACATAAAGCCTGTTTTTGGCTACAAACAAATAATTCGTGTGTTATCTATTTCAAATCGTTATTATTTTCATATAATAATAAATTATCTATCACAACTTATTGGTATCACAATTAATCTAATGCATATATTTCTCATATGGGCATTTTATCGCCTATAAAGTGGTATCTTCAAAAATATGAACAAATATATATCTATCTATCTGATAATTTGTTTCTTTTTTATGTACAAACCAATAGCATTTTTTTTAACACATGAAAGGGAATATTCATTTTTCGTAATCTTTTTTTACGCTAAATATGATTCCAGTTTATTTCATCATATAATTTTGAGAAATTTGTGATTTTTGCAAAAATCATGACCTTATTATAATCATAATTATTAAATCCCTTTCGAAAGCAAAAAATTTCAACACAACATATTTAACTTTGAACAAAGCAATAAAACTTCCAACATATCGCTAGCTATAATATAGTAAAATGCATTATAAAATGGCCGATTTTTGCGATTTTAATCATAAATTTCACAATTCATTATAATTTCATTATAAGATGCACCAGTCATCTTCTTACAATGCGACAACGGATTTGTTCATCTTTCATGAACCGTCCTTTAGCATCAAAGCTTAAGCTGTTCCCAAATGATCCAAGTAAGGCTCGTTCGTTCAAAAAATGATGACGATAATTATCTTTCTTAGGATGAAGCAAAAAATCTTTCTTATAACGGTAAAACACCGTAAATCTTCACTGTGGTAATAACGGAAGAACGCGCGCAAGCGCGAGACATGATTACGCGGTGATAAAACGCATTTTGCATCGCGCGTGAGAATATGCAACCGACGGTGCGTATGACACATCGCGGAAATTCGTGCGTTGTATATAAGTTTGACAATGAGACGCGTCAGTGACGAGAAGGCAAGAAAAGCGGCAACGAAACGTGCTCGCGTCCACCGAAAAAAATATAATGGAAGGGAAAAAATGGACAAGTGATGAGCGTATGTATGCGTATATATATGTAAAATTAGCCATAAACGGATACGCGATATGAGATATCGAATGACGTAAAGACGTAAACCGACCCACCATGGTCGACGACTGGTTGACCCGTAGGTGAAAGGTGCTCCTCTGAGTTTCAGGACACGATCGCTTCTCTCTTTTTCTTTCTATTACCAGCTTCAATTATAATAATAGTTATTATTATTAACACGTGTAATAGTGATTGATTGCGATACCTCCTCCTATCGTTTTTTTTTTTTTTTCGCAGACGTTCGCGCAGAATAAAATTAGTATTCTACGTTAATAATCTAGGATTGCATCTCGCGATATCGCTTTCAACGGTATACATCCTTATAACTGTATTGCGCGAGAAATCGAATACAACGTTTTAATAAGAACTAAACGAGCGCCCGTCCCCGATCGACGTTTCACATTTACGGTGATCTTACAATTGTATGATTACCTACACGGAAGAGATGCGCATTGCGCTCGAAGCGTTTCGTATGAAGAAAGCTACGATCGCTCTTTTCTCATCTCGTCGGGGCCTTTTATTATCGCGCGAGAGGCTTCCACATGTTACATAAGCAGCGTATTACGGAAACTACGCCGACATTGTTTAATCGTCGAACGATACCTTTACGACGGCGCATTTAAGCACCGTCGTTTATAAATCCATAAAATAAATGCTCCTTTCGTAGATTCCATCGCGCGCCTTATTAACGTCACGTGAAACGCCGTCGTGAAAATCTCGTTACGTCACTCGTCATCGCTTCGCCAACAACCGATCGCGTTCATCTTTACGTTCGTAAACAAAAGCCGAAAAGAATGGCACGATTTATCACTCGCATTAAATATATATCATTCGAAACATATGTTTGCTTGTGTATCCGTTTCCTATTCGTGCATATTTTTCCCCATGACTGAATCGTACCTAATTATTCGCGAACCGAGCCTTTTTTTTTTCGAGATCCGGCGAGAATATAATTTTCCCGCTGCGAATGCTAATTGGAGGTCGGGAATGAAATTCTTCGCGGGATTCGCCCGATGCGTTTAATTGCGCCAATTCGCTACGAGAGAGAGAGAGGGAGAGGGGGCGGACAGAGAGGAGATAGATATAGGTCCGTGGCGTAAAATTGGGTTACGGCGGTTTGGATTCGATCTCTGGCCTCGCCAGCGCGAGCGCTCATTATCCAACATTATTCCAGCTTCGATCTGCATCCGGATATTCGCTGCGCGTGTCCGCACAATGACAGATCGCGCAGTCGATTGCCTTCCGCGCGACTGCGGTGCGGTTCTGTAATTTATTTAAACGTACCGAGAGCGCGCGCGAGCGAGCATCATCGACGCGAGATTTCGACTGCTAACTATCGAGAGGCACAACTGGCTCAGCTAACCGCGTATAATAGTATTACTAGCAGCGATAGTATCATTTATCCCGCATTCCGGGATTACCGCAATAAAGTACTGAAACATTAGTTACATAATGTATAGGTACAATATTTGATTAAAATCAAAAACACAATTTTAGAAAATTAGATATAAAACAAATAATCGAAAACACAATTTTAGGGAATTTGATATAAAAATATATAACAATAAAAAATTATAATCCAATTTTTGTCAAAGAAGAGAAAAAGAAGATGAAATTTTGTTCCTATTTTTAAACTGGTTATCTTAGATATTTTATGGATTTTAGAAAATTTTAATTCTTGAATTAAAATTTTATTCCCATTTTCAATCTCTCAATCTTCTCACGTTTATGGCTTATAAAGGATTTAAATAGGTTTAAAATTTATATAGAAATCAAGCTCTTATATTTTGTCCTATGTTATATCTCAAATAGACAGTAAAACTGACAGTTCCTCATTTAGAGATTTAGGAGAGGAGTTTTCAGTATAATTATAGATTAAATAGTTTCAAAAATATGATCTTCCTGTTTAAAGTATCAAAATAAATGTTACACTGAAAATTAAGATCAAAAATAAGAGAAAAATTTCGAAGCAAATTATAAAGTTGCTATTTTGTTCAAACAGACAGTAACGAACAGTTTTCTATTTAAAGGTTTAAAAGAGAGGTTTTCAAAATTATAGATTAAATATTTTTAAAGGAGGATAATTTTCGATTGCTTAAAATATATGTTACGGCCTTTTTAGATGATCTATAATTCACGATAAACGATAGAATTCTGTTTATAAATTTTATGTATAATACAGAAACGAAATACAGGAAGTTAAACACTCAAAATACAAATCAAATTATACATCAAAATACACATATACATACATTAAAACATGTGACGCATAAAATTATAAATATAATTCCGTCTTGAATTTTGTCGCGAATTAGGTATAGATCGTCTACAAAAATCTTAAAATTGAAAATTGGTATCGAAAGCAGGGGAAAAAAATTTCGACTCGGGCAAGTATACGCAAATACGATATACTCTAATATGCGTACACACAGAAAAATATTATTCTGTTGCTAAGAAAAATGATTAAAAATGATTCAGTTTACTTTACTTCTTTTAAGTAACAGTTATCGTTAACAAAAAATATTTTCTTAATAATAGTCTTAAAATAGACTTGTCACAAATTTTAGAAATACTCATTATCGTGTACTCAAAAAAAGTAAATATTTTCTTTTGAAGAATATTATAAAATTTTATCGAAAAAAAGTCAGATATGGTTAATTTAATGTAAGAAAATTTAATAGATCAGAAAAATTTAATGTATTTCTTTCAATTATATAATTTAATATTCTTGATTGAA
>NW_021850257.1:848287-873289 GCF_003651465.1 Formica exsecta
TTTTTTTTTTTTTTTGAAGCTGTCACGCCGGCTGCTGGTCAGCCTCTCTCGTCCCCGATTGTTCTCCGGAGGACAATTAATGTCCCCGGTTGCCGGGAATCGTTAACGCGATTACTGAAGCATCTACCGTTCCGCTTCAGGTAAATTTCGGGATACACGTGTATTAGTAGAGAGTCACCAGTCATCAGCGTGTAATCAATTTCTCCGTCGCGACAATGGCCGAAACGTAATTAATCGCTGGAAATTTCAAGGGAGTTCGCCTTGTCTCGCAAACTATTATCACCTTCCCTTCTTCTTAACCGTCGTCGTATCGGCGCGCAGCAAAAGCATAATACGTCCTTCGAGCGTAATTAACCGTCCAATCACGAGTTATGGCGCGTACGCCTCGTATTCGCGATCAAGTTCCGTTCGCGAAACTTCGCCAAACTTAGCTCCGCTAATACCTTTGTTTATTACATAAACGACGCTCATCTACGAATTATAATATTGCATACACAAGTGCTGATAATGTTTATTCAAATATCCCCGCAAAATGGTGTGATATATAATAGTTGTTTAATATACCTAATTACACATGCATATAAAGTGCTTTTGCAGAAATTAGATGCAGAAAAATATCCTCTCCTGGCAAATACATTTTTGCATAATAAGCTGGAGGCAGGAAAATTTCTTTTCCCGGCAAATACACTTTTTGCTCAACAAACTGGAAACAGGAAAAAATTCTTTGCTGGAAGATTAAAAGTGATCTTTCCGTGCTTTAATAATAGAACGTCGGCTAATTTTCAATATTCGCTAAAAATATTGAATTGCGCGACGTAAAGGCAATCTATTGCGAAGCGTATCTTGGATAACAGTAAACGAATGACGACCGATGAATACAAATCGAATGAGTTATCGCGACGTGGCATTGCACTTTCGAATCATCGTCTCTCTCGCTTGGTGCGCGTACGTTACTTCATGGGAAATGGGCTCCAAAATTGATAAAATACGACGTTACCATATACACGATCGCTGTCATGTTTGCTCCGTGTTTGCCGTATGTCAACTACGTCGTATCCAATATGAATGGCGGCGTCAACACAACTTTCTTGCGTAATAATACATTGGCATCACACGCCACATATGTTAAGATATAAAGAGCCGAGCTATTAAATAACGCAGAGATTTAGATAAAAAAATACATTGTGAAAGATGTACGTTTGAATTTGAATTGTTAAAAATAAAGATCTTTTTAATTCTTTTATTAATTTATAAGAAAATATTATTGCGAGAATACATAAAGCCTGTTTTTGGCTACAAACAAATAATTCGTGTGTTATCTATTTCAAATCGTTATTATTTTCATATAATAATAAATTATCTATCACAACTTATTGGTATCACAATTAATCTAATGCATATATTTCTCATATGGGCATTTTATCGCCTATAAAGTGGTATCTTCAAAAATATGAACAAATATATATCTATCTATCTGATAATTTGTTTCTTTTTTATGTACAAACCAATAGCATTTTTTTTAACACATGAAAGGGAATATTCATTTTTCGTAATCTTTTTTTACGCTAAATATGATTCCAGTTTATTTCATCATATAATTTTGAGAAATTTGTGATTTTTGCAAAAATCATGACCTTATTATAATCATAATTATTAAATCCCTTTCGAAAGCAAAAAATTTCAACACAACATATTTAACTTTGAACAAAGCAATAAAACTTCCAACATATCGCTAGCTATAATATAGTAAAATGCATTATAAAATGGCCGATTTTTGCGATTTTAATCATAAATTTCACAATTCATTATAATTTCATTATAAGATGCACCAGTCATCTTCTTACAATGCGACAACGGATTTGTTCATCTTTCATGAACCGTCCTTTAGCATCAAAGCTTAAGCTGTTCCCAAATGATCCAAGTAAGGCTCGTTCGTTCAAAAAATGATGACGATAATTATCTTTCTTAGGATGAAGCAAAAAATCTTTCTTATAACGGTAAAACACCGTAAATCTTCACTGTGGTAATAACGGAAGAACGCGCGCAAGCGCGAGACATGATTACGCGGTGATAAAACGCATTTTGCATCGCGCGTGAGAATATGCAACCGACGGTGCGTATGACACATCGCGGAAATTCGTGCGTTGTATATAAGTTTGACAATGAGACGCGTCAGTGACGAGAAGGCAAGAAAAGCGGCAACGAAACGTGCTCGCGTCCACCGAAAAAAATATAATGGAAGGGAAAAAATGGACAAGTGATGAGCGTATGTATGCGTATATATATGTAAAATTAGCCATAAACGGATACGCGATATGAGATATCGAATGACGTAAAGACGTAAACCGACCCACCATGGTCGACGACTGGTTGACCCGTAGGTGAAAGGTGCTCCTCTGAGTTTCAGGACACGATCGCTTCTCTCTTTTTCTTTCTATTACCAGCTTCAATTATAATAATAGTTATTATTATTAACACGTGTAATAGTGATTGATTGCGATACCTCCTCCTATCGTTTTTTTTTTTTTTTCGCAGACGTTCGCGCAGAATAAAATTAGTATTCTACGTTAATAATCTAGGATTGCATCTCGCGATATCGCTTTCAACGGTATACATCCTTATAACTGTATTGCGCGAGAAATCGAATACAACGTTTTAATAAGAACTAAACGAGCGCCCGTCCCCGATCGACGTTTCACATTTACGGTGATCTTACAATTGTATGATTACCTACACGGAAGAGATGCGCATTGCGCTCGAAGCGTTTCGTATGAAGAAAGCTACGATCGCTCTTTTCTCATCTCGTCGGGGCCTTTTATTATCGCGCGAGAGGCTTCCACATGTTACATAAGCAGCGTATTACGGAAACTACGCCGACATTGTTTAATCGTCGAACGATACCTTTACGACGGCGCATTTAAGCACCGTCGTTTATAAATCCATAAAATAAATGCTCCTTTCGTAGATTCCATCGCGCGCCTTATTAACGTCACGTGAAACGCCGTCGTGAAAATCTCGTTACGTCACTCGTCATCGCTTCGCCAACAACCGATCGCGTTCATCTTTACGTTCGTAAACAAAAGCCGAAAAGAATGGCACGATTTATCACTCGCATTAAATATATATCATTCGAAACATATGTTTGCTTGTGTATCCGTTTCCTATTCGTGCATATTTTTCCCCATGACTGAATCGTACCTAATTATTCGCGAACCTTTTTTTTTCGAGATCCGGCGAGAATATAATTTTCCCGCTGCGAATGCTAATTGGAGGTCGGGAATGAAATTCTTCGCGGGATTCGCCCGATGCGTTTAATTGCGCCAATTCGCTACGAGAGAGAGAGAGGGAGAGGGGGCGGACAGAGAGGAGATAGATATAGGTCCGTGGCGTAAAATTGGGTTACGGCGGTTTGGATTCGATCTCTGGCCTCGCCAGCGCGAGCGCTCATTATCCAACATTATTCCAGCTTCGATCTGCATCCGGATATTCGCTGCGCGTGTCCGCACAATGACAGATCGCGCAGTCGATTGCCTTCCGCGCGACTGCGGTGCGGTTCTGTAATTTATTTAAACGTACCGAGAGCGCGCGCGAGCGAGCATCATCGACGCGAGATTTCGACTGCTAACTATCGAGAGGCACAACTGGCTCAGCTAACCGCGTATAATAGTATTACTAGCAGCGATAGTATCATTTATCCCGCATTCCGGGATTACCGCAATAAAGTACTGAAACATTAGTTACATAATGTATAGGTACAATATTTGATTAAAATCAAAAACACAATTTTAGAAAATTAGATATAAAACAAATAATCGAAAACACAATTTTAGGGAATTTGATATAAAAATATATAACAATAAAAAATTATAATCCAATTTTTGTCAAAGAAGAGAAAAAGAAGATGAAATTTTGTTCCTATTTTTAAACTGGTTATCTTAGATATTTTATGGATTTTAGAAAATTTTAATTCTTGAATTAAAATTTTATTCCCATTTTCAATCTCTCAATCTTCTCACGTTTATGGCTTATAAAGGATTTAAATAGGTTTAAAATTTATATAGAAATCAAGCTCTTATATTTTGTCCTATGTTATATCTCAAATAGACAGTAAAACTGACAGTTCCTCATTTAGAGATTTAGGAGAGGAGTTTTCAGTATAATTATAGATTAAATAGTTTCAAAAATATGATCTTCCTGTTTAAAGTATCAAAATAAATGTTACACTGAAAATTAAGATCAAAAATAAGAGAAAAATTTCGAAGCAAATTATAAAGTTGCTATTTTGTTCAAACAGACAGTAACGAACAGTTTTCTATTTAAAGGTTTAAAAGAGAGGTTTTCAAAATTATAGATTAAATATTTTTAAAGGAGGATAATTTTCGATTGCTTAAAATATATGTTACGGCCTTTTTAGACGATCTATAATTCACGATAAACGATAGAATTCTGTTTATAAATTTTATGTATAATACAGAAACGAAATACAGGAAGTTAAACACTCAAAATACAAATCAAATTATACATCAAAATACACATATACATACATTAAAACATGTGACGCATAAAATTATAAATATAATTCCGTCTTGAATTTTGTCGCGAATTAGGTATAGATCGTCTACAAAAATCTTAAAATTGAAAATTGGTATCGAAAGCAGGGGAAAAAAATTTCGACTCGGGCAAGTATACGCAAATACGATATACTCTAATATGCGTACACACAGAAAAATATTATTCTGTTGCTAAGAAAAATGATTAAAAATGATTCAGTTTACTTTACTTCTTTTAAGTAACAGTTATCGTTAACAAAAAATATTTTCTTAATAATAGCCTTAAAATAGACTTGTCACAAATTTTAGAAAAACTCATTATCATATACTCAAAAAAAGCAAATATTTTCTTTTGAAGAATATTATAAAATTTTATCGAAGAAAAAAGTCAGATATGGTTAATTTAATGTAAGAAAATTTATTAGATCAGAAAAATTTAGTGTATGTCTTTCAATTATATAATTTAATATTCTTGATTAAAGTATTAAATTTACTAAGATTCAGAATACATTTTGAATAAATTTGATACTTATGATGAACTTATGATAGATTTACGGATATATGAACTTTTGAAATATTTGAAACAAGTAATATTTACTTGTATATAGTACGTATTTTTCTGTGTGTAGTGCGAATAAATTAATAAAAGACGATGTGTTATAAAATCAATTGCCAAATCAAGTGATTATCGATTCGATTAAATACACCACCCGTACATACGGGATGGCAAATTGTACTTTCGCAGTTAGGAGTACGGCGGCGCGCCGTATCAGCCGCCGCCGCCGATAAGCCATCGCTGGTGCGCGCGATGGCCGATTAGCATAATTCCAGAAATACCGTAGTCATTCAGGCACACCTGATACTGTTCCGGCGTGATACGCCGGAGAGCGAGAGCGCCCGTTGCAGCTGTGCACGCGGGCGTTGTGCGCCTCAACACGCGCTGCAACGCGCGAACTATTCCGAACGCGGGAAATTCCGTTGCGAGTTGAATACGTGCCGTTCTTTCAGAGCAATTACTCCGACGATGTTTAAAAAAAGAATAAAAGCGAAGTTTTGTTTCGCGTGTACATACATCTTTGACATTTAAATCGCCGAAGCTCCCTAATTACGCTTTAGCTATTTTACGTTAAGCTTAAGGTTAAATTTCACACACATTAAAAAAAATTTGTTTAACTTATTATCGATTCATGAGATTTTAATTATACAGTTAAAAGCACAGTTAATTGCATACTTACAAAATTTAAAAAACAATAAAAAGAGTAATCATTTTCCGCAAATTTTTAACGCTGAATATGGCTTCGGTTTTTAAATGGCTCTATTACATCACAATTATGAGAAGTTTGCGGTTAAAGTTGTAAAACAGCCATTTTATAATGTATTTTTACACCATGTTATAACCATAGCATATATGAGATGTGTTGATGTTGGATTTAGAACTTTTTCAAGTTGCTAAATAGAAATCTGATGTAAAAATTCGAAGTGGCAAAATCAATTCAAACAAAAGCAATCAAATGCCAATATTTAACAAACTGTCAGATTTTTTATTAGTTTCGTTATTTCAAAAAGAATTTATCATGTCGATTATGATTAAAAAGGTATTCATAATTAAATATGGAGTCTATTATGGAAAAATTGTGAATTAGACCATGGGCGCGGATTTACCAAATATTTTTCAATATGTTTATTCAAATTGAGAGATTTTCCAGGTTGTTGAATACAAATCTGATGAAAAAATTCAAAATGGCGAAATCAATATAATTCAAACAAAAACAATCAAATGCCAAAATTTAACAAACCGTCATTTTTTTATTGATTTCGTTATTTCAAATTTGTCCATTTGGCACCGCATTCATATTCAGCGATCTGGAAAACTCTTATGTTTGAATAAATATGTTAAAAAATGTTTGATAGATGTTCAATAGCCTAATTCAATTTTTCCGCGATAGATTTTATATTTATATGATCATAAAAATCTCCTTTTTTATTAATACAACTTTTTCTTGAAGGTTCAAACTTCTAAAAACATATTTAATTTTTATTGCAATAAAACTTTTTTCTAGTTGTAAGAAACCTACCACTTTTTATAAACTGCTGGTCTCTTTTATACAAACGTCTGATACTTTATAAAAAAAACTGATTCTATAAAAAGCCTGCAATATAAATCAACGTTTCACTATTAAAATAACTGCTATTATTTTTGAGATCTTTTAGTATCTGTACTTAAAATATATGGTAGAAAAATTTTTCGTTCCATCTTTTTAACTATAATAAAAAAATTTTTTTGATACTGAATACAATTCCGGTCAAAAAATGTTTTATTACATCGTAATTTTAAGAAGCTAGAATTAAGAAAGTCCTATTCCATTCAAAATTGAATACATTATTAAAAATTTATAATCTTCCAAAGAAATTTGTTGTGTAAAAATTGAGTTATCTAGATTTTCGTAATAAAATATCTAATTTATTGCGAAAAAATTAAGAAAATGAAGCTACTAAGGATCGCGAAAATTTATCAATTGTTTATTCTAACTTGAGAATTTTTAAAATCGCTGGACATAAATCGGATGTTGAAACAAACTGAAAATTACGAATATGAGAAAAATGACACAATGCGGTAAAAGTCAAAGTTAAAAAACTTTTGGATTTTTGCAAGAATTTATATATTTTATGGGGTTTTCCAGATTACTTCACACATTGTTCGTTAATGACTACTATTCAAAAATTAATTTAACCGTTAATTCTCCGCCATGTTCAATGTACTTAGCGGTAAACATACGCCGTCACGTCGGTGTACATACAGCGAGACTAACTCTCAACAGCTAATCGAACGAATAGGCTAATACGAGTAGTACTACCGCATACTTGGTTATTTGCAAAAGAAGAGACGTTGCTTAATACCCCGCTCGTGAAAGCGAGTGCCGACGCCGTGCTATTATGTCGTTTGACGTAATTAGCGACTCGCCATTAATTCTCGTCATACAATCCGCGGGATGCAAGCCGGTGCATCCTTCGAAAATAACAATTCCATTTCTAAGAAAAGCGGATAGAGTATGCGTTTAAGCTTTATCTAAAATGAAATATTCGTTGAACAGATATAATTCGAGCGTTGATCATTGAAAATGCGGAAGTGAAATGAATTTCGCGAATGTCGGAAACAGGAAGAAAAATATATGTGCGCGCAGACTAATTGGATTTATCGCCTACCGCGCACACTGATCTCAATCTGACGCAAAAGATACGGAGCAGAAATCGCGAGGTAAGTGCTTGTCATATAACGGTGAAATATTGTCCAAAATGGCCTTTAAGCTCGGCAATAATCGCCGCGCACAGTAAGAACGTATGGCTCGTTCGACGTTGATTTATCGTCGGTTAACCGTATATATCGGAAGGAGCGGAAAGGAAAAGAGAGGATGTCTAATATTTTTTTTTTCACGTTTAGACAGATCTACTCTCTTAAATGGGATCAGTATATTATCAATGAAAAGCAATGAATATAGTAACATTGATGGTCTCAATTATAAGTATATCAGTGAAATCTCATTGAAAGAATCGGTTAGTGATAGTCGCTGTTTCAATCAGTAATATTTAAAATTGCATCTTATATTATATATTTTATATATGAGATAAATTTTTATAACGATGCATCTTTTTTGATAAAAAAAAATATCTAAGCTTGACCAAGAGTCTTGTTGATTTTTTATGAGTTTTATCATATTTTAAGAGTAAAAAATGTAATATGTATGTATATAATTCTGAATTTTTAAAAATACTAATAATATATGTTTTATTTCAAATATACATATACAGGGTGTCCCCAATTTAAATGTCGAAACTTTAGAAGCGTGTAGGGGACCGATAAACTAAGACAAAAAGTCCTTTAGAGATTTGCTCGTTTTTGCCGATTGAGAGACGGGAATAAACATCCGCGCGACAGTTAAACGCGCGAGAACATGATAATATTTACATAACCCCGTTTCTTCGCCGTGTCTTATCCTTGATGCTGACGGTGCATTTTCTCGTAATGTATATAGTGTGTACATCACGGTCTCATTTCCCGATTCACCGACATCGCACGAGCGGCGTACTTTTCGCGCCTATTTTCTTATAAGTCTCTCAAATCTTGGCTACATCAGGCCACACATCTTCGCTGCGCCGAGTGTGACTGTCGAATATTATTCGGACATGAAGAACTCGTGATATTCGACATTCATCGAGGATGAAACTTAAGCAGCTATATTTAACGCAATTTTTTGAGCAATATATCGGACTTTTTTATACATATATATTCTCTTAAATGGAAGCAGTATATTATCATGATAAGCAATAGTTTGAGTTATAAGTATAGTCTTGCAAATTAGTGAAATTTTACTGATAGAATTAATTAGTGGAAGCAGTTGTTTCAATCAATGATATTTTTTCTAAATATGTATTATATTATAATATCATATATACAGGGTGCGGCATTTATAGTGACGCGGGCATATTTTTTATAATATTTATATTATACATTATATTATATATTATACATTATATTACATAAATGAGATAAATTCATAGCAATATGTTTTGTTAAAGAAATATCTGAGTTTCACCAAGAGTCTTGTTCGTTTTTTATAAATTTATCACATCTTAAGAGTGAAAAAGTGTGCATATAATACCGAATTTGAATACTAATTACATGAAATTTTGCTGATATAACCAGTAAAACATAAAATGGAGGAGCAAAATGTGTTTAAAGTACATTTACTGATCTTTGGTGAAATCTTGTTACTATATTCATAAATAACATTTTCACTGAAATTCGATTTAAGAGAATATATTTCAAATTCTGCAACTGTTATCCATATATATATTTCTCAAAAAAAAAAAAAGAGAAGCTACTGATGCGTGTGTCTCACGATATTTTCGCTCTCCTTCATACCTCAATTCCACAGCACGAAATCAAATTCGTAAATATGCAACTGGAACGGGGCGGTGGAGCTGGCAACACACATCCAACTCCACCCTGCTGCGCTTATTGGCCGCCATTCGAATTTTCCCATATGCCGCGTGAATTCGACCTCGTTTCCTTTTATTTGCGTACACATCGCCGCGCAATTTCTCGCGTTTGCTCATCGCGTCTCTGCGAGATATTCGGATTTTCGTCTGCCAATCGGAAATTGTTTCGTCGAGAAACACGTCGCGTCGATAAATAATTGCTGAACAACGGTTCTCGAAGTGACGTAGTAAAAGTCACTCTCTCGCGGCGAGATGCAAGAACAGCGAGAGTCATTAATAGTCGCTATCGCGTTGCCACGTCGACGGTCTCTCTAATCAGCTTCGGACGGAGTTAGTTACTTCGCCAAAGTCTGTAATCAACGCTCCCCTTTCCCTATCCGCGACCACCATTAAGCAGGCACTGTCAGGACTCAGTCCAAAAGTAATAATTGCAGCATTCCGTAAGGGCTGAATGGACGAGGCTCCGGCGTGGATTTTGTGTATAAAGGTGCGCCAAGTAATTTCGCGACATTTTGGCTTGTACACGAGAATGTTATCCTGTTGAAACGAGCAAACAGATTTTTAACGCGCTTGCTCAAAGGATAGTTTAATTGGTTTTAAGAAAACTTGGAAAATCTGTATTTGTTAATTAATATAATTAATACTTGCTTTAACTTTAACCTTTATTGGGTAACGGGCTCTCTCTTTTAGCTCTTTTTCTAAAACAGAGTTTTTGAAGACTGTCAAGAAATTAGAAACCTTACAAAATGCGACGTTAGGATTCTGTCTGGACTCTTAAAGTTTGACAAGGTTACTGGTATTTGTTCTGTCGTGAATCATCATTACGGAGCACTTGGCCAGAGAAAACTGAATTTAGTCGACCAATCGTAATTTCAGGCAATCTCGAAACGCCGTTATAGGACTTTGTTCGGGTTATTTTACCTTCTCGGACGGATAACACGGTGGTGGGCGCGATGGTGCATGTAATTTTCTATAGAGATTAACATGCAAAACTACTTCCTACTAAGCGTTGCGTCGCCCAGATAAGCAGATACATACATTAAAATGCTAATTATTTCGTGTCAGGAGGGAGAGGAGAGGGATGGGACGCAATGTGATAAAAGTAGCAAACCCACTCTCGCCACGACGACCCTCATTATAACGTGACTCCCTTTTTCCCTCTTCCTCCCCCTTCTGCGCGTTTGTCCCAGTCCGACGACTTCCGTTTTTCTTTTTTCTTTCTTTCTTTTTTTTTTTTTTTTTTTTTTTTGATTAAATTCGACTCTTCCGTTTTGTCAGGATGCCTTTAGTCACACTGACGCTGCATGCGTTCATGGCGCTTATCATGGATCTGGATAGCCCCGAACCGAGCCGCAATCGATATTTCGTGGTGGTGGAAGCATTACTCTGGAACATAGGTATTCAAGGATGTCTACAACCAATAGTGGCATTATTCGTAGCCTTTGTTCTGTGCCCAGTTCTTAGTTTATCGGTCCCCTACACGCTCCTAAAGTTTTGACATTTAAATTGGGGACACCCTGTACACGCGAGAAGAAGTTTTAAAAATTACATCTTGCAACTATATACGATATCGCTGATTTTTTCAATAAAATTTTACTGCCACAATTAAAACATAAAATCAAAGTGTGACTGTTTCCACTGATATATTGATATTCGGAGAAATTTTGTGTCATTGCTTTAATCGATGACATTTTCACCGATTCAGTTTAGGAGATTTAAGGATCTCGAAAAAGTCTATCTCTCCGTGGACATATTTTCCACCAACGACAACGCTGATACATCGCAAATTTTCGACGTTTAAGTAATCTCGCGATCGCTCGAGTATCGCTTGTTGATCGCAAAAGAGACGGGAATAAACATCCGCGCGACAGTTAAACGCGCGAGAACATGATAATATTTACATAACCCCGTTTCTTCGCCGTGTCTTATCCTTGATGCTGACGGTGCATTTTCTCGTAATGTATATAGTGTGTACATCACGGTCTCATTTCCCGATTCACCGACATCGCACGAGCGGCGTACTTTTCGCGCCTATTTTCTTATAAGTCTCTCAAATCTTGGCTACATCAGGCCACACATCTTCGCTGCGCCGAGTGTGACTGTCGAATATTATTCGGACATGAAGAACTCGTGATATTCGACATTCATCGAGGATGAAACTTAAGCAGCTATATTTAACGCAATTTTTTGAGCAATATATCGGACTTTTTTATACATATATATTCTCTTAAATGGAAGCAGTATACGGCCACTTCAAATTTCAAAGTACCTCCGGCGAAAAGTGTGCGAAACGAGGCGAAGAAGAGAGATAATTCATCTCGAAGAGCTTTTTATTAAAGATTCTTCATTTCTCGTAATATCAGAAGATAATTTCACGCTATTGTTTCGCTTTTTTAGCATCTTTAATTTAAATAAAAGCTTAGAGTTAACATCAGCACTATATTCTGCGTCAAGAAATCGGATGAACATTCAGCTATCACGGAAAAACTTTTTGCATTATGATGAATAACAAATATAATTAATTTTCTAGCTGCGTTATATTATAACATAGTTTTACTGTACGTTGGTTTTTATATATTAAATAGGTTTATCTGGACAATGTGCATATCGTAATTACGTTTCTATCTTGCTAGCCAGAAAGTGCAAAAATGTGATTCAACGTGCTGCAGCTAAAGATTACTAAGTCCCTTTTAATTATCGCATCGTCCATTTTCCGGCAAGCTAATTTGTTTCGTGCAATGATAAAATCAATTATTTCAACGGATCTCCTATCTCGTATGTATAATTATCGACCAGAGAATACACACGTGTGCGTACATCCGCGATTTCGTTCTTCTTAATCGCTTCGGCTCGTTAAATTATAATATTCGCGCCACGACCGCGTCTAGGAAAGTGTACGGGTGTAATCTAAAAGAAACCGAGTAACCTCTTTTGATAATAGGCATGAGTTTCCGATAATGCGTACGACAGCAACGAGACGTGTTGAATAAAAAGTTTCGTTCGCACCAAGAATTGCGCCCGCCAATGTGTCTTTGAATAAAACAGAATACTTTTTAATATCGTGTAAAATTTTTATTTAAACAAATAGACCAATATTTTTTGTTAAAAAATATATATTTTTAATAATAAAATTAAGATACAAAATATATTGTAACAGAAGAATAATAATATGACGTTCTAAATAATTGTATGCGCTTTATCGTCGCCAAGAATTAGCTTCGAATTATTTAAAATAAAAAATAACCATTCTTTTTTATTTTTACACTTGTCATTTTCGATTCATAGAGGAATATTTTACGAGACTAGACACATCTGAATTTAGAAATAAAGTTTTTTCGAAAAGTTCCATTTTTGTAAAATTTTATAATTTGAGAAATAAATAATTCGTGAAAAAAGCTATCGTAAACCGAAACTAACAAAGGTAAGGATAAAGATATCTATTTTTTATTTTAAATAATTAATTGAGAATCTTGTTTAAAACATGTCATTATTATTTTTTTGTTTTATTATCTATTGTAATTTTTTATCTGAATTTTTTATTATTAAAAAGTCAGTTTATTTATTTAAATAAAATTTTTACCCGAAATTAAAAAGTATTTTATTTGTTGATTCACTGAACTCCCTATAACTTAATAAAAATTTCTCTTCTTTGTGTTTTTGTCACAATATACTTTTCTATAACTATGCCTCAAAGATAGCAAATTGTCAAGTTAGATTTACTTTGTTTAGACTCTGTGAGAGTGTATACATTTTTCACGAATATATCCTGCAGAGGATTTAAAAACACATGTATATTCCCAAACGATATACGTGATCGAAAGGTTTTAGTAGTCGCGAGATTTAACCCGTCGCTCGGTGCGAGGCGATTGTCACTCTCCAGTCTGTAAAACCTTTTCGCGACGTCGATCTAAATTCTCCCAGAGGGTTTTTTCGATGAAAGTACGACCGGCGAGGGGGTAAAAAAGCCATTCGTTTCAAGACCCAGGTCGACGATGCGGCCGCGCGGAGTTTGCCATGGTCCTTTTAAAGCGCTCAGTCTCGTTTACCGAATGGAACGGAGCGGTGATCGCGCGGTGTGTACGCAGATTAACGAACCGTGCCCGGCTTCCTTCCGCCTCGTGGGGTCGCTTAAGAACCTGTTTGCGTGTACCCGGACCCCGATAGCTTCTTATGGGGTGATGGCTGCGGTCGAGACGAAGTCCGAGAGAGAGAGAGAGAGAGAGAGAGAGAGCGAGAGAAAGAAAGAGAGAGACCTCGGGTAGCGCATTAATTCAAGCCAAACATAATTACCCATGTAAACGATCGAGGAACCGTAACCACCATAAATACGCCTACCAGTTGTAAACACATCCCATCATTGCCAGTCTCCTTCCTTCGCGGTTTATCTTCCTTTTGTATTTGAAGGATGATTTTATCTAACTCGAATAAACGCATCATTTAATTATATCCATCATAAACGTATATATGCAATGCAATGTTTGACTAAAATTACATTTTATTATTCTAAATTTCGTGAAATAAAAGATTTGAAGAAATTTTTCAGCAAAAGACCTCAGAGTCTCTAAAGTTCCGGGATATACGGATATTTTTATAACAAAACGATTACAAGTACGCGAATGAATACAAGAATTCACACAATACGAATAATAAAACACAAAAAAAAGGCAAAATATAAGAATTATACAAAAATTAAAAATTTAAACTAAAAAAGAAAGGAAAAATCGCGATAACCCAACTCTATGCATGCATAAATATAAATATCTTTTGAATAAAAGAAGTTAATAAGAATTTAATAAAAGCACGTTTCCTTATATTTCTCGAAAGAAAAATCTCTTTAAAAAATTGACGACGGTAAATTCGATGGCAGCGAAATCGCGGTACGAATCAAGCACGGCATGATAAACGAAACGAGAACAGTCTCGTCTCGTTATTTTGCCACCCAAATATGCGTTCTCGGGTTTTTGCTATCGACCGGTCGCGACAATGAGAGGAGAAAAGAAACGGAACGGAACGGAGCGGAGCGGTGCGGCGACGACTGGCAATTATCGCTCCGAGTGCAAACTCATTAGCGCGCTTTAAAGGTGGCCGTTACGCCTTCGCGGAAGCACAGAGCAAGAGCGGCGAGAAGAAATAGAAACATGTTTGCCGCGATAACGATGCCGCTTGCAAATCTTCTCTCGCGAGAGGAACAAGGGGAGAAGGGGGAGAGGCGGTGCAGTTTTATTAATGCTAGAAATAAAATATACGGCTTCTCTCTTTTATGTGTTGTGTGTGTTATGTGTGTGTGTGTTTGCACACATCAGCTGCTGCATCTCATCACGATGCCGCGACACGGCGCATTGCATCGGGCGAATTAATTACCTGCCGCGATGACAAGTAATTAATTCGCCGACCAAGATACACGACTAACCCCTCCCGCGCGTGGCTTACTTTTCGCTAATTAATGCAGCTCGTTACGTATGTTTATTCCGCGTGATTGATTCCCGACCATAGGAGACGCGTTGCACGAAATATTGCGTTTCCATTACATCGATTAATTGCGCGAAATCCTGCAAGAATCAACTGCAGGGATTTCAGAAGAATTCACATACAAGCGAGTTATTCTACATCCAAAAGGGACAGAGAGAGATACCTTAAAATATATAAATGAATAACGTATATAAATTACAATTATAATAAATTACATTTGATTAATAACTGGATTATTATAATAATTTTCTTGCCAAGATAGCGTTGGATTTTTTCTTATATTATTTGCTTCTCAGAGTATAATTTTAATTAAGTTTTATTTCAACATTATTATAATATTTTGCCTAGAAACGGTGAGAATTTCAAGAAATAATATTCAAATTTATTCATCAACAGATATAATTGAGAATTGCACGACTACTTCCGTTATTTTCTTAACGTATACCTGTGGAGATTGAAAGGTAGTCGATAGAAACGCAAAACGATAGCAATGCAAGCGTAGCTATCTCTCAGCGAATGTACATACGCGATTGAAGAAGAAAAAGAAAGAAAAAGATACGCGATCCCGTATGAGCCGGCTCGACTCGGTTGTTCCCGCAAATATTTGCGCGCTGGCGACAACGAGCGACAATTTTACCGGGACTCTTCGCGTGCTAATTCGCAGCCGCGATGACGACGCCGTGAAATCGGGCGAAGAAGAGGGATGAACCGACCGCGAATGTGTTAACAGAATTCTTCTCTCTCTCTCTCTCTCTCTCTCTCGGTGTTATTTGTTAAGCATTGTTTGCACGGACGCGAACGACATGTTGCGTGCATTCGCAATTATTGCCGCGACACGCGCTCGAAAAGGACACACCCTGTATTGGCGTATCGAATTAACGTCCTCGAAAGAAAAAGACAGATCAGCAACTCGCGCGAGCTATTAAAGTATATGGAGAGAGAGAGAGAACTACCTAGCTTGACAAGCGTGACATTTCGCATATCTGCGAAAAAAAAAACGGGTCGCAACCAGAAGATAAGGTAACCATGAGATCGCATTTACGTTTAAAATTCATTCGGACAAAAACTGGAATGCACGGAGACGCAACGCAAAATTGCCGGAATCGCTCGGATGGTTTCCTAAAATCTCTTTCTCCCTCCTCTTCCTCTCCTTTGTTTCCCCGCGTCGAAGGTTCTTCGCGACTCGTCTGATTCGCATTTTCCAAGAGCCCGCCTTCGCTCAAATCTGTACTTTTCGATCCTTTCCCATTTGCTCGCGCGTTTCTATTGCTCGGTAAATTGGTTCTCGAGTGCGATCCTCTCCTTCGCTCGCCTGAAAAGCCCGACGAAGGATAAGAAACCGGAAGGCGGAAGCGCGGCAACGAGGAGAGAGACGAAGCGAGATGAAAAGAGCCAAGAAGGTAGCAGACGGTCGTCCCTCTCTTTGCTTTTCGCACGAATTCAATTCCCAGTGGTTTTTGCTTAATTGCGAATGCAGCTGGTAAGAAGAAAAGATGGGCGGCATTCGACTGTACACTGCTGCTGTTGCTGCTTCTCAAATCTTGACAGGGTGTCTACTCAAATTTTGTAAAAAAAATCCCTGAAAATTCCCTGATCTTCCAGGTATTTTTGTTCAAAATTCCAGGTAAAGAGAATATTTTAAAGAATTTTTGGTGCAATTTCCTAAAATAAGTTTTTTTATTGCACGCGTTTTCTAATGCTTTTTATTCATACAAGGGGAAAACACAAAGCCATTTAAGTTTCAAATGCTAGATTTACAAATGTACTGAAAAAAAAAACTGAATAATTTCGTTAAAATAAAAATATTTAACTTGCATAACATTTTCATTTTTTATCATTAAAAATTTAAATAAAAAATATGAACTGCATATTCAATATTTTGTTAAGATATTCAATATATAAACAGAGATAGATATATATTTATAATATATTTTATAACACATATAATTCACAATTTGGCTTATTGATGGATTGCCTACTGCTTACGGTAGAATTGCAAGAGCAAAATTATCAAAGGGAGAATTTTTTTTTTAATTCCCTGAGTTCCAATAAAATTCCATGAGAATTCCCTAATTTCTCCAGGTACAAAAAAATTCCCTGAGAATTCCGGGTTTTCCAGGGAGTAGACATCCTGCTTGACAATGTATAGCGTGCAAAATTTCGTTTATAAAAAAAATCACGTACATACGTACAATAACAAAGTTCCATACCTTATTTATTCGCGCCACTTATTATCACGAATCAACAAAGTATGAGTCAAACTATCAGGTGGCAGCTTTGAGTAAATTATGCTTGAGGTGCAGTCTCGAGTGTGCTGCCGACCCGGCTATCTCATCCTGTTTTTAATTTCGTGGCTTAATTCACGTTTAGGCAAAACAACTATTCGCGTGTACCCTAAAGTGTGATCTCTCGAATAACGTCTGTTATTTTTAATCGCGCGACGCTCCTCTTCTCCCCGGACGAATATTTGCACGACAAACATGTACGGACTTCTTCTTCTTCTTTTTTTTTTTTTTATCAATCGCGCAAATATCGCGCTTGCGCAGGTGCCAGAAGGTGTATGTATTCGCCTTGACACACTGCTGTCCTGATTTGCAACGCAGTCATGCCCAGCCTCCGGGCCGAACACGGTCGGCCCCAATGATAAAAATTGAGGCTATAGCCTATAGTAACCTATAGATTACTAATTATCGCGCGACCTAATTATCGCGTAAAGAATAAACGAAAAGAGCGTTTACGAAATGTATTATGTACCTGCGCGTTACGCACGCATTGCGTTATCACGCTTTTGGCCTCGATCCAGTTTCTCGATCCGAAATAATCCTCGATCGATTTTCGCGACATTCCTTTATCTCGCATTTCTAGAAACTTATTCGAAAGAGAAACCAATCGTGTAAACTGTTGCGTAATTATATAAACAAAGAAACTGCATCTGTAATTTATATATATGTTTTGATTAGTAATGAATATTGATAAGATTAAAATAGTTATAAATTTTGACATTTAAATATAACTGTTATTTCATCAGAATTGATATGTCGGTCGAGTTTGCCACGATAATCTGCGATTGCGGTATTTCGAAAAATATCCCGAATTGAGATCGATTGATCCAGGTATTCAAGTTATTCTGGCGAATAATTGCAACGTTTCTCTGAAATTATGACGACGTCGCACGCATAAAAAGACCGGTTTCAAATGGAGATTATGCAATAGCGATGCTGTGCAGCATTTTGATGAGAGAATTATGTATTCTTTTATGTCCAATAACACAACATTCTCTCCGTCAATTCAAAAATACTATAAAATGTTTAAAACTTAAAAGAACTTTTTTGATTTATTATATATACGAATATAGAATAAGGCACTTATTTTGATAACCTAAATTATTGCTTATACGTGCAGTTATATATACTGAAAAATGTTTTCTCAAAGTTTTACAATTTCAGAGTAGAAATATATGATACATATAACCGATTTTTTACAGCACTTTTTATAATATTTTCACATTGTCTTTATTTTTTAAATGGAAACACATATTTTTTTTTTTTATAAATCAATTCTTTTCATTATGTTATATGTAAAAGTATTCAGGTAGAATTATCAGAAAATCAATAATTTATGAGATACTTCAGAATTTATTTTGACATGTGATAATAAAATACATAAATTCTTGTAAAGTCTACTAAAGTATTTGCTAAATTCTTTCTACAGAATAATAAAATGAATCGATTAATAGTTCTGCTTTTATACAAGTACAGTATTGGACTTGCAGATATAATCGTATATCTCTTTTTAAATTATATATTTTTTATATCAATTAATTCAGCTCATTATTCTATGTATAAAATTCTTAAAGTAAAGTTAGTAGAATGTAATTACTTTAAAAGATATTTTAAGTCACGACATATATTGTGTATATATATATCAAAATAAATTATGGAATACCTTGCAAGCTGTTGATTTTTTTGTGATAATTCTACCTTAATATTTTTGTGTGAAATAATGAAAAGAATGGATTTATATAAAAAAAATATATTCATTAAAAAAAATTAAGATAATGTTAAAAAATATTATCCACACACATACACACACAACACATGTTATAAGGAATCGTTTATATATATCATTTTCTTTCTAAAACTTTAGTTAAAAATATTTTTCAGTATATATATAACTCTCTCTCTCTCTCTCTCTTTCTCTCTCTCTACATATGCATAACAGAAATAATTTAGGTCAAAGTTAAATGCCTCCTACCTTGTGTGTGTGTGTATATGTATGTATATATAGTTTTTAATAATAAAAAACATATTACCACTCGTACAATGGAAGTTTCACAAATCGGAGAAGCGTAATTAACGGCTCATAAAACACATCGAAGGCCAAGCTAACTAACTTTACGTTATTATATATTTCGAGATCTTGCTTTTTGTTTCGTGAAGGTTATTTCAATATTTTCATTTCATTCCAACGCGCGTTATCGGTAATGAATATCGCAAGATCGTATTCGTATTGACAAAAAGACAGAGTTGTAACCTTCTAACCGTGTTCACATGATCGTAATATGACGACAAACCAATGACGCCGCACAGATATCCAACCAAACGGGATCCAATTGAAATATATGAATTCTTTTTCCTTCACCGTCTTCCAAGAAGCGAATAAAAGTTAAAAACTACAATTTATAGAGAAATGTAAGATTTTCTTTCACGGTTACATCTCCGAGCATTTCAATTTCGTGAGATAAGGACCGGGAGAATGGACACAAAATCCGAATCACAGAGCCGTAACAAAGTGTTGACACATCGCGGCTGCTATTCGTGCGGGAAGAAAGAAAACTCTAGACGATGACGACGACGACGATTGTTCGGCAATGCTGACAATAAAATGACGGATGTAGTAATTCTTCAGTGAGAGCGCTGATTTTGCGAAAGCCTCTTGCGCGCAAAACTATTGGACCGCCCCTCCTGATCTTTGTCGCAATATCTCGCTACTGCGAAATCCCATCCATCTGCTCTCTTTCTCTCTCTCTCTCTCTCTCTCTCTCTCTCTCTCTTTTCTACGTCATTCCGCCGCAAAATTGAATCCTTCCGAATTCGCGTTCGAGCTGCTACAATCCATGCGGATTGTTCAAGTAAAAGCCCGGAGAATGTTTGCGTTCAAACAATGTGCGTCGTTAAAATTGCAATTGCACAAAAAAATGACTATTTCTTGTTTTTCTCGAGCGTTTTTGTGTCAAAATAACTTTATCAATTTCTATGATTTACACCTAATGAAAATCTTTTTGTATGTAAAAAAGAATGTAATAAAAAATACAAAACTTTTCACATATATTAAAAAAGATTTTCTACCTAAGATATTTTTTATTTAACTAATAAATGTCAGCGTTTGTTTTAAACAATTCGCTTTTTTTCTCGCGCAGAGCTCTCCGTCGATTAAAGAGAGAATCTCTATGCAACAAGCAGCACGGACTAAAGGGATTTAGTGAAGTAGCTATAGCCGCAAATAGATAATTTGCCACGAAAAATAAACGTGGAACAAGAGAGTATAAAAGACAATATAAATCGAGTCTAACATCATATCCTTCCTGCTTTCGTAATGCATTATGTTTCTTAGAATTCACTTCAATTAATCTTATAATATTGGCGCGATAATTTATAATATAATATTAATTTTTCTAATTGTATATATTCATATGAAATTATATATATATATATATATTTCTTTATTTATTTTTGCTAATAAATTTAGAGTTGTATTTCGGGAAAATAGAAATTTGTTTCTACAGAGAAACAAAATAAAACACGCACACAGAAAATCGGATTTACTCAGATTGATATATCGTCCGTCAGTGATCCAGACATAAATGTTGGTGTTTAAACGAAGTTGATTGGTCCCATTAGAGACGGCTATGTGGATCCTTCCTTTCTTCTCCCGGTAAGCAGCAAATATTTTGTCGGTTATAGTGCGATACAAACTTAGCGCAGACCGATATCATTTATCCGTCTCTTCGGGAAGTACATTCCGTCTTCTTCTTACCGGAAATTGAGTTCGAGTGTGTATCTCGACTCTTCCCCTGGCTTCTTCTAGTTTCCGTTGATATATCGTTATCATTGGTGGCTCATCTCATTGGTTTACATCATTTGGAAAAATTCGATAACAGTTGGAATTATTTGATTTTACGGATAAAATTTATTGATAATTTTATTTTCGCGAGTAAAATTTGGATCGTCATTGTATTTCAGCTATTAATGTAGGGAAGTAAATAGAATTTTTTTTTTTTCTCCTCAATCTCCAACAATTCTAGATAGATCAGAAATTTCAATGAAAAAATTCCTCCGTGTTGAAAATCGGAGCTCACACATTTTTTTTATGCAAAGCAAATCGGCGAAACTATCACAGGCTTTGTACTGTGAAAATGGCAATAAAGCCTGCATTGCGCTTACGCAATCCATGACATGAAATCCTTGTAAACTCGGCGCGTCCAAAATGTTCGTAAATCTTTCACAACCGCGGTCGTACAATCAGCGCTGACACATAGTCGACCACTTGCTATTCACTTGGCGAAGTGAACGTTGTACAGGCATTATTGTCGTTATTATTTCGGCTCGCATGCGGGACTCGCGTGCATCCCACTTTGAATACATTTATGATTTAATGCCCCGTTTTATTCAAAAATGTATCAAATTCTAATAATATACAAATACATGAATCTTTTTGCGAACCAAATAATAATACGCCGTATATAATATTTCAAAACGTGACATAAAATTTATAAGTCTCTTTATACGAATTTTTATTTTTTATTTTTTATATTAATTTTTATTTTTATTTAAATTTACATTTTATACGAAAATAACTGAATTCTCTATTAAGTAGATGTACATTCACAAAACGTCAATGCGAGAAACATCATTTGTATGTCTTAAAATTTCTAATCACGCGAAGAGAACGCTAATGATTCTATGGAATTAATCATCATGATGACGCATGTATAGGATTCATATGGAAATCACGAATCAATCGTACGTATGGCATTATTTGATGTATGGCTATGGTTGTTCCTGCCTATGCTCAAGTCGTAAGCTAGAACATTGTCGAGATCGCGAAGAACAGTTGGGTTTTGATGTCGACCGACCGTTCGGTGCTGCCGCAATCTGCGTGTGCGTTCGCTAATTGCGTAACGGTTGGCACCATCGGTGCCCCGGTAAATACATGGACGCGGTACACATCGAGCACGTGTGTTCACTTCGAGCGACGGCCTAGTAATACGCTCGAGAAGCTGTTGAAATTTTCCGCGTGCACAGTTCGACGGGTTTGCTCTCGCAGACATTATCGCGCTTTTATCCCGTTAAAAATACGAGGAATAACTGCTAAATTTTTCGAGGGACGATTATAACGACGTTGTGTCGCGTTGGATTATCCGTTCTCGTTAACGATCTGTTTGAAATTAACGCATTATTGTAAATTTGTCAAATGTTAGGCTCTCGCCTCGGGTCGTTTGCGACAACGGGATCGCCGAAAATACGTTCGAGGGCGACACACCTACGCGTCGAAAGCTTCCGAATGCGCTTTGGCAGCGATCCCCGAAAGCTCTTGCGACAATCCTTTTTAACTCGATCGCAAACACGAGGCGCAGCTGATCGACGAAGCCAATAGCGATTCGGCACGGCGCTCTTGCCTTTTCGGTGTATACCGAAAATACGCGCGTCGGAAACATTTGCGCCGATAATGATTCAGCGAATGGCTGATCGCTACCGATAAGCTAATTTTTCCGCCGAGATGGTAGTATCGTGAATTTTTAAGAATCGTGATGAAACGTCGATGAACATTCAAAAAATCGATTAATCTTTCTTCGCGCTTTTCCCTGAAAGCCGCGAAATTGTATAATCTCGCTCGTCAGAAAAATTGTATTGCGTCTGTAATTAAATTCATCACGCGTAAGAATGGATTAAACGAGATCGAGTAGAATAATCGTTGAATAAATGTGAGACGGCGTAATTATTTTTCAATGGAAAAAAATAACGTTCGTTATAAAAATCGTTGAAAATAATTGAAACCTTGTTATTTCTTGCCCTGCAAATTTTTTACCTAATACTTGCCAATTTTTTACTCAATACTTTTACATAATACTTGCATACTTAAAAAAGATGATCTGCAAATTGATCAATGTAAATATTGTTCTATTTTTTTTCTCCGAATAATCCGATTTCCGTGGTTCTCGTTCTTGTCTTGTATCTCGCTAGCCGGCGAACGTGTCCAGCATGTGAAAACGATTTGACAGGCTGTACCGCAGGCGTGTCGCAATGTCTTTATGGCGAAATACCGCGTGCACGGTATATCGGCGCGGCAAGTGCGCATATATGCGCCATTAAAGCACGTACAATTACCCGAACACACGGCCTCTTCCCGGACACTGCAATCCCGATCCGCACACGGCGTTATAGTAATTATTACGGAGCGCGTGGATTCCCGCGGCACGTACGGGCGCATGCAAAATTGCCGGTCCGGCGGTTATCCCCGTCCCCCCTCCCCTCTCCTCGCCCCTTTCCCTCCCTCGACGTGCATTTTCATTACCGTTTAATTGAATTAATCTTCTAAGCGCGCCCGCGCGCGGAGCGTCGTCTTTCCCTTGGCGCGCTACCAACGCATTTGGGGGTTTACCCAAAATATGATCCGCATATGAATATTTGATACAAGGAAGTGCAATTTGGTGGTGTATAGTCGCGCATACTTGGCGCCCGATTATTGGTAGTAGCTCGAGAAATACCGTTTATCTAATCTGGAAAGGAAGATACTTAATTTTGATATAACATGATTCTTTATAAATCCATATCATTATTTTTTATTTGTTTTTTATTTTTTATATATATAATTTATATTTTATAAATATATATTATTGACTATTGCATGTAATATTGCTCAATTTATTATAAAATATTAACGTATTCCTATTACTATAATAGATAAGAATAGTTCCTGAAAAATAGCTCTTTAATTAAATGTTTATTTTGGACCTTCATTGTCATCTGACTTGGCTCGAGAAAACGATATTACATTATGTAATTAGTAAAATATCGTTCGTACAATAAGATTGGTTTTTCATTACCGTAGATTCGTCCCCATCAATCTTTTTCTTTCTCTCTCTCTTTCTCTTTCTCTGACCACGAAACACGGCTATCAAATCAAATCGCGTTATTGATCGCGCTACGGCGGTAAGGACCGGAATATCGTGTGGTTTTACTGTCATTTACTGTCATAAAATACTACCGCGAGACGCCGACCGTGAAACTACGCCAACAGATAAAGGATCAGGTTAACCGACGAACTATTAAGGTGCCGAACATACAGACGGATACGTTCGCCAAAACGTTTTTAATGAACCGTTAGCGCAAATCAAGTCAGCGGAAATCTGTCTAATATACTCCAAATTGAAAGTAACTATTTTTTCCCGTACACTATACGATAATCTTAACAGTTATCTGTTTATGCCAACTTGACCGGAGGTACTCTCGCGTCCATTATTCTGGTCTAAATAAAGCTATAAGTGCGCGAACAATGGCTGTGCGACGACTCTTATTTCCGGTCGAAAGTCGGAGTTACGGTAGCCAAGTGGCAGAACATTATCGGAAATCTTTTTTCGAGAGACACGTTGAAATCTCAAGATAGAGATATAGGTAAATATGCATATTAGGTTACACCTCACCGATGACTTTGACCTTGACATATGTTGTCAAGGATATGACGCTGAGTAACTTTTCTTTATAACTTAACCGGCGGTCTCTTATAGTTCCTGAGATATTTAAAGTTGTGATTTCACAATTTTAATGATTTTTCTACTATAAAATAAAGAAAAATAAAGGTTGTTTACATTGTATTTATGTAGATCAGACGTGAAAAAAGTGTTTCTTTACATTTCCAGAGACGAAGCTCTTTGGGTTTTTTTACTTTCCACGCAAAGCGAGGTTCAACGCAAACCTATGTGTCT